>NC_080539.1:57673952-57973952 GCF_028640845.1 Ahaetulla prasina
TTTAAGCTTTTCAGAGCCATCCTACTGATCACCATAAAAAAATAGAAAATTACTCAACATAGTCAAATGTTAACCCTGTCTTGAAAAACGTCTTTTTTACATGTATTTTGAATGTACAAAATAAAGAAGTACATATACTCTTATCATGTGTGTGTGTTTGTGTTTTTCCTTTATATACTTCCTTTTTATTAAACCCTTTAAAAACAAATAGGGAACTGAAATAAACAAATATTGTTACCGGTATGTAAAGCCCAAATAGCTACAATTCTGACCCTTATGTGACTTAAACCTTGGGTGCACAAATTTAGCTTATTTCTGTCTCAGGATCATGCATGAACTCAGGCATAGTAAAGGTTAGTATATGTTACTATTTTATAGGAACCAATAGATTTATTTAAAAAATAGCGCATTAAAAAAATCAGGGTTAACAAACATTGGCTCAGTATAGTAAATGAACTGAAATATATTAAAGAGCGTACATCATAAAGCCATACATGGAAATAACAAGATTACTGATGCAAATTGACTGCAATATATATAGCTTTTCTTATTACATTCCAAAAGGATTGTAGGAAGCAAGAGAAAAGGCTAAAATCTTTCTGCATTATTGCAAATTTACGAACAAATAGCAGATTTTGACTTCCCTTTCATTTCAGTAAGATAACCAGACTCTAGATAGCTTCCTCAGGTATGAATTTTTCAAGAAAGTAAAAGAAAATGAATAAGTTTTCAGAAATTAAACCCACAACTAAAGATCATCTTAAGAATTACACAGCCCAAGCACCATTCAAAAAAGATGCAGTTAAAAACAATTTTTCATAAGTCCTCTGAAAGAAGAAAATGGGTGTTGGAATTAGATCCGGTAGCAATGGTGGCAGCGGCTCAGGGACTAGGACGTTGTCGATCGAAAGGTCAGCAGTTCAGCGGTTCGAATCCCTTGTGCTGCCGTGTAGCAAGCTCCCGTTACTTGCCCCAGCTTCTGCCAACCTAGCAGTTTCGAAAGCACGTAAAAATGTAAGTTGAAAAAATAGGGACCATCTTTGGTGGGAAGGTAACAGCGTTCCGGGCGCCTTTGGCATTGAGTCATGCCGGCCACAGGACCACAGAGACGTCTTCGGACAGCGCTGACTCTTTGGCTTTAAAACGGAGATGAGCACCGTCCCCTAGAGTCGGCAATGACTAGCACGTATGTGCAAGGGGAATCTTTACCTTTACCTTTCGCAATGGCGGCAGGTGGTTCAGAGAACTGGTAGCAAAAATCCCTGCCCAGCTGAACCACGCAATCGTCAAACCCCCTTTTTTTTTTTACTTTTGAAAGCATTTTTTTAACAACCCCTTCGGCCGAGGAGGTTGTAAAAAAAATGCATTTAAAGGGTTAAAACAAGGCTCTGACGATCCCAGCTGAGGTGCCTAATTGTCAGAAGCTTTTTTTTTTTACTTTTAAAAGCATTTTTTTAAAGGTAAAAAAGCTGAAGCCTGCTAGGCAAAAAATGGGGGGTGGGGGGCTCGTGTATGAGAGAGAGAGAGAGAGAGAGAGAGAGAGAGAGAGAGAGAGAGAGAGAGAGAGAGAGAGAGAGAGAAAGAAAGAAAGAAAGAAAGAAAGAAAGAAAGAAAGAAAGAGAGGGAGGGAGGGAGGGAGGAAAAAGGAGAGGAAGGAAGGACTACAACCTGGCACTAGACATAGCTTCAGAGGATAATCCAGGGCTGGAAGGGACCTGGAGGTCATCTAGTCCAACCCTGCACCAGCAGGACATTTTTAGTGAATTTCTGTCTTTTGATCCCCCAGTCACATAGCCACGCCCACTCAGTCACATGACTCCCCCACCAAGCCACGCCCACCAAGCCATACCCACAGAACTGGTAGGAAAGAAATTTAGATTTCACCACTGCACCAATCCCTATTCTTCAAATCTCAAATGAGAGGAACTGAAATGTCCAGTTTTGCAGTAAGATTTGGAGAGCTAATGCAAGCTGTCAAGAGACTTCAACACTCAGAGAACACAAAGTGACACTGCTAGTTGCTCACTCTCTTGAATCACAATGTGAAAATCCAAAATTACTATTTATAAGCCTGGTAGGAAAAAAAAATCCTAGATATTCACAATAATAGAGGGCGACATTAATGGCCAAAGAAACAAAGCAGCCTCAACTGCCTCCACCCTTTTTGTCAGAGTAAATTACCAGTTGGCTAACAACCTGAGATCATTTCTGATGTAAAAGACAAACCATCTTCCAAAATAAAACATGGATAAACTATTTGGAATTCTTGACCATGTTGTCAGAAATATATTTACAGGAAGATATTAATCAACATCATAAACACTGCGGTTCAACACTGCTAGCAAGCAGCACCCTTTTTTTGTATCAAATTATTAATCATACTTGTTCTACTAGTAGGTATAAAACACTATTTTGAACAGCCTTAAGAAATAAAGAACAAAACAAGAAGTGGAGAAACTGAATCCAGGGAGAAAGGAAAACCAAAGGATTAATTAGAAAGGTGACCATTATTATTCTTTTAGGAGTTCAGGGAAAGTTGATTATGTCTCTGTGTTTACATTCGCAAATACAGTAGTCATGCTTTGAAGATAAAAATTCTTAATACTGTTGTTCCCATTCTCTGCCAAGAGTGCTCCAATTCCACAACCAGAATATAAAAGATTAGAAATATATAAAATTATAAACCCATGTAATTGCTGAAGTGATATTTTAATATGTGTATGCTGTATTTGATTACTTTGTATCTGGCACTTAAATCTCTCAAAACAATTGAAACAAATGTTAAGTATAATGCTGGTTGAAAGTCATAAGAATTCTAGTTAACAGAAGAATTTCAGTGGAATAAATAGAATAGAATAGAATAGAATAGAATAGAATAGAATAGAATAGAATAGAATAGAATAGAATAGAATAGAATAGAATAGAATAGAATTTTTTATTGGCCAAGTGTGATTGGACATACAAGGAATTTGTCTTGGTGCATATGCTCTCAGTGTACATAAAAGAAAAGATACCTTCATCAAGGTACAACACTTACAACACTTAACGATAGTCATAGGCTACAAATAAGCAATCAGGAAACAATATCAGTATAAATCGTAAGGATACAAGCAACAAAGTTACAGTCATAAGTGGAAGGAGATGGGTGATGGGAACGATGAGAAGATTAATAGTAGTGCAGATTTAGTAAATAGTTTGACAGTGTTGAGGGAATTATTTGTTTAGCAGAGTGATGGCGTTCGGGGAAAAACTGTTCTTGTGTCTAGTTGTTCTGGTGTACAGTGCTCCATAGCGTCATTTTGAGGGTAGGAGTTGAAGCAGTTTATGTCCAGGATGTGAGGGGTCTATAAATAAATACTGAAGATTCAACATTCCAAGTGGCCTCAACAACTCTCAGAGAATTAACAACCTTCAGAGTGCCAATGACCAGATGACAGTAAAAAATATAAATCCTTCCATTCACCACCATTCAGCCAGAACTGAAGAAGCCTTTTTCAAGGGGCGGGGGAAACTCCAATAAAGTCCATTTGCTTTTTGAACAGCACCTTTGGAACACTGATGATTCAGTGTATTTCATAACCTATTCTTTCTTTGATATATGAAATGATTAAAGATACGAACATTTATGTTATAATAAAAATGATCAAACACTGATGAATTTAATTGCAATAGACACTCTTGATAATAAGTGACACCACAATTAGTTTTACTGTAACCAGACTTGATAGTTAGGGCAGGTTCCCCAATCTACTTTGGAAATATTGACTGGGAATTTTGGAGAGTCTGGAAAATTGTAGATGTGAAAACACATTTAAAAAGTTTCAGTTTCGATAGAATTATGTTAAGATAATACAGTTTAGGCCTGTCTAGAGCTTCAGCTTAATAACCACAATCACTAGAAGGTTTGGGCAAATTCTTTCTCTGCAATTACATGCATGCATCTGCATAAAAAACTAAGGGTTACTTGATAAGAGCTAATCTAAAATACCAAAAAGAATGCTAAGTATTTTCTCGTTACAAAACACACAGACCCAAGCAGAGAATAAAAATGATTGCTGCTGACCTTGCTTTCTTGTGGGAGACACAGGGATCATCACAGGTTAGAGCCCACCACTCAACAGATAAGCTGGCATTCCTTAGAGGAGACTAAGCGAAATGAAAACAAAATGCCTTTCATAGTTTTACAAATACCTGTATCCCCTCCCAATTGGACACTGCAGTAAATCCTTAACTTCTTGTATGAACAACTCTGTAATACCTTACAAAAAAAGAAGCATTATAAAGCATTAAGAACATTCTATCTATCCATGCCAAGGTCAGGGCAGATGTTATTTCTTTTTCCAGATTTAAAAATACTTCAGAAAATATATTCAAGATTAGATGTGAGTTTGGGACTATATTTACGTTTTTTATCAACCCAATATCTGGACATCAAGCTTCTGTAAGCTATTGTGCTCCAAATTTGTTGGACAACAACTACCTTTGCCAACAAACATGAGTGTAATTGGCGGGGGATGATGGAGTCTATTTTGCAACAGAGAATCAAAGTGGAGAAGGCTGTTATAGGAATTACCTGAATCCAATGCAATTAAAGTCTCCAGAGAAAATCTACAGTACTATACTGAGTATATAATTGGCTTTAAAAACGAACATTGGTTGCCTACATATCCAGTAGTCTCTGTTGAAATAAAAAGGGAAGCATAGGCCCATGAGAATCATGGGCATGTTCCAATATGTACAGATAGTCTTGAATCTAGTGCACTTTTGCATATTATGGTATTAAATCCTAGTAGTTTCAAATGCCAAGAGTGTGACTTCTGGTTACTAATAATTGTTAACAAACATCAATATCTACCTCTTAGCAAAAATGTTGAAAAAATTATATTCAAATCTTTTCCGAACAGTTTCTGCTGCTGAACTAATATTGTTCCAACAGATAAAAATGATGGCTGTGTTTGTAAAAATAATGGGGGTTAAATAAAACTCATTTCTCACCCCCTCACCCCCAAAAAACCCACAATACATCAGTAGCAAAAAATAAGCTTCAGTTTCATTGATTTATTCCTAAGGTATTTTCACTGCTAGTTTCTTGCACAGATTTTGCTTTTCCCATCTCTTTTGGCCAGTATAACAAGGAACTTTAATATCTGGCTAACTTTCACACCTGCTTTACTGATTACAGTTGAAGCAGACAATGCTCCGAACTTCCCTTCCTTGGAAAATTTTGCCCAGATTCCCCAAACAATTGAAGGGGTCATTACAAGCAACCTTTCTTCATGCAAGTCCCAAACTGTGAATCTGGACATAGTCAAAACAAGTTTATGAATAGCCACTTATTCACCTATGAGAATTAGGAATTGGCTGTAGGTGAGCAAACAGGAATTATTGTGTGAATCAAATGAGAAATAGTTATTCTCAAGCTTGAATACTTAAAATATGTGGATATGAACTCCCATAATTCCACAGCCAGCATGCATGCTGTGGAATTCTGGGAGCTCAAGTCCATACATCTTCAAGCTGCCAAGGTTGAGAAACACTCTGTGCAGTATTTTTGGGGCTGTGTGTATATGTGTCAGTAAAATAAACAGGGTTTGAAAAGAAGTTAATTATACAAATAATCAAGTTTATAGAAACAGGTAAAGGAGAATTCATGACCCCACAAAACCTTTCAATGGCTCAGCGGCTTTTTCTATTGAGTTGATGGACATTGAAAAAGTATGATGTCGCAAAATAACAAGCAAGAACTTGCTGTTTCTGCAATTTTGTGATAGCAGGCATTTTTTTCCTGGTATTTGGCTGCTGGGGCAGAAGATGCATGTAGCTTCTCAGATTTCAAATGCTCAGAACAGACAGGTCAAGCAGTGGGGAACTAATTCATTCTCTTCTGGGCAAGCCAATAGAAGTCAGAGAAAATTTTGCTAGATTACTTTTTTTAAAGTGTGCTTAATTATCAAACCTTTCACCCATCACCTCTAACTAAAATTAGACCTTTGTTTTATAACACTTCCACAGTTTCCCTTAGAGCCATCTCAGTTTGACCCAAAATTTACCCAACGTTATTAGTGAATTAATGATCATAACATAGCAGCTTGCTCTGCATAAAAAATGTGAATTGCCCTAAATAAGTAGCATATTTCTGTAATTTGCTCAGGCTAATAAGCCTATGTTAACCCTTGGAACCTTGGTCATGAAGGAAATGGATAGCCTCAGAGAAACCTATACATGAAATTATTCCTTAGTACTGGAGGTGGCTCAGTGGCTAAGACTCAGACCTTGTCAATCGAAAAGTTGGCAATTCAGTGGTTTGAATCCCTAGTGCCGTGTAACCGAGTGAGTGCCCGTTACTTGTCCCAGCTTCTGCCAACTTAGCAGTTCGAAAGCACGTAAAAAATGCAAGTAGAAACCTTTGGCATTTAGCCATGCCAGCCACATGACCACGGAGACATCTTCAGACAGCGCTGGCTCTTTGGTTTTGAAACGGAGATGAGCACCATCCCCTAGAGTTGGGAACGACTAGCATATATGTGCAAGGGGAACCTTTACTAAAGGAATGGATGGAAGGCAATCCTTTGCTTTTCTCAGCATATTCTAAAAAGGACTGGGGGAAAACAAGAAATTTGGTCCAACTTTTATAAGATGGCCCAATGAGGAACAAATACAGGTAGCCCTCATGTAGCTACCACAATTGGGGCTGCCAGTCTGATCGGTAAAAAAAATGGTCACTAAACTAAACCATGACTAAGCTTATGCTCTTACTTTAGCTTTCCTTTGCTGGTCATAAATGCCAAAATTGATTATAAAATTACTTTTTTTATCACCAGTGTAACTGCAAATAGTCATTAAATGTAGAAGAGCAGGCAGAACCTGGGGGGGGGGAATCAAGAGAGGACTCAAGCTAGAATTGTTACATGTTCACAAACACTTCAAGTCCAACCCTTGAATTGTGTTAACTCTTAATTTAGTGCTGACCAGATTGTGTATATGCTTGAGCAATAAATCTTCTAAACTGGAACCTAGGTTTGATCCTGATTCTTCACCCCTGACACTAAATGAGGCAGTTGCTAATCGACTTTCCTGTATCCCACCTTTGTATTTGATCAGACTTTCTTGGCATCCAACAAGAACACTGATGGAAGCTTTAATTCATAACATATTGTCCTAGATCTTGCAACCCTTTAGCAATCAACAATTCTCTTATCTTCAGAAAGGTATACAATTAAATGTACAAGATTAGTAGTCCTCAACTTGGCATCCTTCAATTCATAACACAATAGCTTTTGAAAAATCTGGGAGTTGAAATCTAAAACATGACACAAGGTTCAGGGTCACTATCTTACATGGTCTTAAACTGCAAATAAAAGCTTCAAAAGTGCTATCCATTTCCTTTGTGTAAAGAACTATTTGTTGTAAACACGCTCAGCTGCAAAATCAAAGGCATTATTATGAAAACAGAATATATTTCAGCTTTAAGCTAGGCCTGAGAAAGAATACAGTCAGTCACATAGATAGAACACTAAAGTAGACTGGCTTAATTTGATATACAGGTAGTCCTCGACTTACAACAGTTTGTTTAGTGACTGTTTGAAGTTACGACAGCACTGAAAAAAAGTGACATTTTTCAGTTATGACCTTTGCAGAATCCTGATGGTCATGTGATTTACATTTGGATGCTTGACAACTAGTTCACATTTATGACAGTTGCAGTGTCCTGGGGTCATGTGATCCCCTTTTGCAACCTTCTGACAAGCAATGTCAATGGGGAAATCTGATTCACTTAACATCCATGTTACAAACTTAACAACAGCAGTGTTTCACTTAACAAATGTGGCAAGAAAAATTGTAAAATGAGTCAAAATTCACTTAACAAATTTCTCACTTAGCAACACACATTTTGGACTCAATTGTGGTTCTAAATTGAGGACTATCAGTATGTAATTTTTCTTTGTTCCTATTTGTCTTAAGATCTTCAAAAGCAGAATATCCAACAAAATGCCTATAACAAAACTGGAATATACAGCTCCATTATGGAAAACTCTGAAGCAGTTTGTTCAAAATTTTAATTCCCTGCAATTATACATTTTCTTTTGTCAGTTCAACAACAAATCTGATTTAATTCTCTGGGTCTCAAGACAGTGAGCTAATCAGTTCTGAAACAAATTTCAAAACATCTGTTGCAGTTCAGGTGGTCAGTGCATGAAAAAAATTGACGCATCTAAGAACGTACAGGTTTGAGTAGTAATAGACTAGCACTCTCTTATTCAATTGATTGCAGAACAAGGGAAGAAAATGGTCAGTAATGTAAACAGGTTCACAATAAATAGATAAACAATCTGGGTTTCAGTGGTCTCTGGAGTCAACTCCAGAGAGTTAAGTTCCCATCAAATAACAAAGACACAACATAATGGAAAACATTAACAATGTCTTCCAAATAACACTTAATTTTGGAGATATCAGATTGTGTCAGATGTCACATTGGAAACAATTTGCTAGCCAATATTTATGTGAGCCAAGTATCTTTCACAATCCCATGAACCCACACAAAGCCCCTAAATCATATTACAGTTTAACAAAATACATAGACAAGTTAATTTAATCAACTCCACTCTGACAGCAGAGGCACAAATAAGACAGATGATGGCTTCTGTATGCGATTGTATAGTGCTAATTTAACAGTGATTCTTTTGCAAGATGTGATTTGCTCTATCATCATCATTTACTCCACTTTTGACTGGAAGAGGGCCCACTTTAGAGGGTTTACTCTCATTCCATCTCTCCATTCCTTCCCAACCAAATTCCTATTTCCTTTTCAATAATTAATGTTTTGTACTATATTCAACCAAGCACCATCATGCAGACAGGGATATTGGCAGAGAGCCAGCATGTTCTGTCTGCTATTTTGCCAATTGTGAATACAACCCCACCCAGGTGTACAGCTGATTTGGATCTAACCCTATAAGAAAATATATAGATGGGAAGCTCTACTCTTTGCTTGCAAAGGAGACTAAGCACTGGAATCAGAAACATTTTAATGGTGGCAGCATAAGATGCCATCTTTTATTTGCATGTTTCCTATATGGTTTCTTTGGTCCAAGCTCAACTTTACATATGAACCTAACTAATTCTCTTTTATATTACACAACAAGATATTATTAAAACAAACCTGGCTTTCCAAGGTGTGTAAACTCCACTATTTTTTCCTCACTCGAAGAACTATAAATACACTTGACCTACCCAACTGAATAGCCTAGTACAGTATCGGCAAACCTTTTCGGTGCCAAGTACCGAAACGGGAGCAAGCACATGTGTGTGAGCGCCGGAAACTGGAAGAGCAGCTCCCTGGCGCGCATGCGTGGGAGCACCAGAAACCTGAAGACCAGCTGAACTTCGGGTTTCCGGCGTGCATCTGGTCACCTGGTCTTGCGCACATGAAGACCAGCTGGTTGGTGCGCATGTCAGCAACGGAACCCGGAAGAGCAACAGACGACGGCTGGTATGCTCAGAGAGATGGCTCTGCATGCCACTTCCACCACACGTGCCATAGTTCCGCCATCACGGGCCTAGTACAACCTATCCATTGGTTTTGGCTCGTCTAGTTCCATTCAAAATAATTATGGTTCTTATTTGGTTTTAGGCTAAAACATGCTAAGTGGCAACTTTTTAACCATTATTAAATGAAATGTCCAAGTCCAGTTTTATAATACTGACTCTAGTTTATGTTACTATTCTGAAGTAAAAGAGTCAGAAGCAATTCAGGTAAATGAGATGGATGCAAATATCTTCAAATCTCTGGAATATTTATGGCAGCCAAACATGCAACTTCACTTTATAATGGAAAATGGATTACAACTTTATCAATTGCCTGGCTTTAAAACTATGCCTTAAATAGAATTCCAGAATTTTATTTTATCAGAATATCTCTTTCACCACAATATGACATCTTACACTAAGAATAAACTCTACAAAATAAAATAACAGTACAATATAGCAGTATATTTCCACCACCAGTTTAGTGTTTTTCAGTTTTAATATAGACTTGAAATACTTTTAAATGTTATCATTTTATTTTTGAAAACTTCTAAATAGCAGTAAAAGCATGCAGTACATGCAATCTGTAATACTACTTAATATTTCCCGTCTAGTACAAAAAGTGTAAGACAAGTATAGATTTGTATATTATGTATATATATATATATGCATCATACTATTATCTTTCAGAGTAGAAGATATTATATAAAGTATAGAAAGGGAATAAAGAATAGAAATTAAGGTCATGAGACAGGTGAAGGAAATACAGCTAAATCCAGTTTTTAATCAACACAATTTATTACACTTTTTTACAGCTTTCTATCATTGATTCATACCTACTTATTCAGCCCTTCTTAGACTGTTCTTTAAACTTTTCACCTTTTTATTTGGATCTCAATTCCCTCCAGTTACAACTTTCTCAATCTTCCCCTTCCTCTTAAGCTTTTCATTCATCCTTTGTATACCTATTGGGGTTTTTCTGTTTTATGATTTCAACCTTGTCTATTCTTCGCATGATCAAGGCACTAGAAAATACTTTTCTTACAGGTCACTCAAATTTGTATCCAATCCACATTCAATCATTTTTGACCCAATCTCTTGTTTTACCACATATATTTCCTAAGTAATCTATCCATACAGTACTGTATATATAGCTATCACTTCTGTACTGTAGAAGCAAATTCTTATACACATTCATTTTGCTTCTGAATGTGGAAGCTAATAACACTAAATAAGGTCATTGGTCAATTTCCCTATTGATACAATAAGGGAAAACACTCACATTTTTACCTACACAGACATACAAACACACACACTCTATTATATATTATACCCGGTGGCTCATTGGCTAAGACTCTGAGCTTGTCAATTGAAAGGTTGCCACCCTTAGTGCCACGTAATGGGGTGAGCTCCCGTTACTTGTCCCAGCTTCTGCCAACCTAGCAGTTCGAAAGCACGTAAAAATGCAAGTAGAAAAATAGGGACCACCTTTGGTGGGAAGGTAACAGCGTTCCATGCGCCTTTGGTGTTTAGTCATGCCATAACCACGGAGACATCTTCGGACAGTCCTGGCTCTTCGGTTTTGAAACGGAGATCAGCACCGCCCCCTAGCGTCGGGAACAACTAGCACATATGTGCAATGGGAACCTTTACCTTTTTTTAATTAAGAATGTAGATTGTAATGGTAAAATTTAATACAAACTAAACTTAAAGAAAAGATAACAGAAAGCAAAAAGTGCAAGGAAAAAGAAAAAAAGAAAAGTTAGAATATAATAAATAAATAAATAAATAAATAAAAAGTGATTTCCAACCTTTATCACAAGAACATAAACAAATTTGATGACTCTTCACCACCACTCCAAGCTTTCGTTTTTGTTTGTTTTTTCATCCTATAGTCCATCTCTTCTATAAACATCCATAAAACATAATATTTTCAGTCTGGTGTCGAGCAGAAAGTCAATAAAGGGTAAACAGAAGTAACAATATATCTTGTTCTAACTTTGATCAAATAAACTTACTTTATATTCCTTCTTTTATAGTCTTATTCTTTAGTTCATTTATATATTGTATTAGGATTTTATTTTTCATTTCTTTGTTTCATCATACAAAGTTCTTTAAGGCTTTTACAAGACTCTTTTGAAAAACCAATGATTTTTTTCCCAGTTCAGTCTCTTGATTTTAAATTTTAAAACCTCAGCCAGTTTTTTTTAATCAACTGAAACATCCTTTTCTAAATAATTCTCTTGGCTATCAATTATAAACCTACTTTTGATACCATCTCTATCTTGTCAGATAAAATTTGTTCTACATCTGACTTTTTAGTAATACCTTTTGGCCCAGTCTATCCACAGAAGCCAACACCATTATTAACATTGTTGATATTCTGGCTACCGTTTCTTGATTCTATTCTTCAAAAATCTCCTTCCAATATTTTTATTGACATTAACTTTTGAGCCATCCTACAGGCCTGTATCTTTCCTCAACCTAGAATCTTTAGTCCCCTCCAGTGTCCACTTTTTGAAATCATAAAATTGCTTTTCATCCAGGATTGAAGGCAGACTCATTGGGTGTTTTCAAACTTGTTGTTCTGAACATCTCTAATAGCTTAGAAGTAGTTACTAGAATGTGTGGCTTGCAAACGTCCTTTAAAAGTTTCTGTCTGCTTACATGCAAGATGGCTAATCCTATTGTCGTGCAGTCTCCTCATGAGAAGCAGTCATCCTGACTACATTGGGGACAACTTCTCATCTATTCACTACTCAGAGAGCTTCCAAGGAACCAGTCTACTCATCAGTTCCTTGGCCTTTGTTGCAGTCATCTTCAGTTCATTATACTTCCCTCAGATTCACTTTCCATCTTCTTCCACCTTCAGGTATCTTTGTAGCCACAAAGCTCTGTAGCAACCTCGTTACTCAACTACTTCAAAACTCATCCAATTTGGTACTCAACATATTTTGATATGAAGATTTTGTTCTCATACTCATTGTTTGTTTGGTACTCAACACACTGTAATAGGAAGAGGGGGGTGGCCATGGAGAACAGATAAGAAGACAGCCATGTTGGGAAGGTCATTGCAAAAGGAAGCAGAGGACAGCTGCAGAGGGCGGACAGGAAGTAGTCATGTTGAGAAAGCTGCTGAAATAGGAAAAGGGGGATGGCAGTGGAGAGCAGACAGGGAGTCCTTCCAGGTCAAAACAAAGGGTCACATGGTAATCACATGGTTGGTTGGTTTCTCGTCATTTTTAGTATTTGTCACACCTCGCAGAAACAATTAAAGATGAGTACTGAGATACAGCTGTACTTCATTTCCCAAAGGTCCTCAGTTCACCTATGAACCAGTATGGATGAACTCGGAGACAGGCACTCAGGGACAATCTTTTGAAGCCAGTACAAACATTCCACCAAACAGCCTAGTAGGCCATTGGAAAAACTCCAAACATCTGATATAAATCAGTCAGATTTATAAGATGCCTGGAACAGACAACTCTAACTGGGCCATTTGCCGATCATGTATCCTCAGCATGGGAGTCCTTGGGTGATTTTAGGATCAATTACAGCCTATCCGGTGAAAATAAACTAAAGAGAGAGCCACACAAAAATTACTCTGAGCTCTTGGAAAAAAGGTGATATATATATAAATTCAATTTAAAAAATAGCATAAAACTGAAATGACACAAAACAAGGCTATAAAAGTTATACATATATGTTTATTCTCTCACAGCATCAAAAAAGCAAATGGCTGATAGGTCATTTAACCTATTTTCAAAAGGCCTATTATACAATATGAGATTGCATACAGAATTTGCAGTTTTTAATAACACAGTTATATGTCCGTATTATTTCAGTAATAATCATTATCCAGATCTACCTTCCTAGTTTTAGCCAAAAGTAAAAAGGAAGGCCTATCCAGTTCAAAAATTGGCAATACGGTACATCTTAAAACAACAATTTTTGAACCAAGTTCCTTCAAATGAGCTAACTTACAGAACGTGTCCAAAATTTGGGACCCATAAAATCTATGGGATGAAATTTGGGAAAGCTGTGGTTGTTTCAGTGCCATCATGCCTTCTGACTATAGTTCCCAAAAACCCATAGATTATGTGGCAAAAGGGAAGATGGCGGTGGCATATTCCCACCCTCTGATCCCTTCACAGAATCGGCTGGCAGCAATGCCCAATGAGCGAGCAGTGATTGGTGCTTTGAAACCAAAGCTGAAATTTAAAATCTTTTAATGGTGTGAGTGGCAGGGGAAAGAAAAGGAAGTGACTTGAACACCTGCTTACGAAGTAGGACTGACTGGGGGCACCAGCAGTCAACAGCTGAACCCTCTTTCTCCCTGGAGGGGGCCTCTGGGGACACACCAGGATGCAGAGCAGGGGTACAGTTTTCCTTGCAGTCCATGGCTCTCTCCGTTCCCTCTCCCTTAGCAAAGTAGCAGGCAGTTCTATGGATCAGGCAAGTACAAGGAGGAGTGATTTCTGACTTTCCCTGCCAGTTCCCACAAGCATCGTCAATGGGGAAGCTGGCAGGAAATTGGAAGACACTTCCACTCCCCATTTTTTTCCCCTTGCTTTTCATTCTATTTCTTTGTTTAAGTAAGAAAATATCTCTGAAAGGATGACCCAATGCGACATGGGTTGTCCAGTTCTTCTCATACACTGACCTGATATACCTTCCTATATCCTTTTTGCTTAGGCAGGTTCCAGCTTTTTGAGATTCCAAGAATCTCAAAAAGCTAAATACAGGAAAAACCGCATCAAAAAGATATATTTATTTAACAAATATTGTTCTACAACTCTAAAACACCCACAGCCCAAGCCTAATGTAACTTCAAAAAAAGACACCATGACAAAATGTATGAAGAATGGTGCGTTATGCTAGAGCAGGGGTCTCCAACCTTGGTCACTTTAAGACTTGGGGACTTCAACTCCCAGAATTTGCTGGCTGAGGAACTCTGGGAGTTGAAGTCCACAAGTATTAAAGTGGCCAAGGTTGGAGACTTCTGCGCTAGAGTGTTCTTTTTTAATATCTATCCCATAAACCTTGACTCAGATTAAAAGAGGTTTTTTAGGGTCTCATATCTTTCCTGATACTAATAGAATTTTTAAGCAGAACATGAAAAATATCTACCATTAAGCAATTGTAATCCTACAATACTAACAAGTCAAGCATCCTCCTGAAAGGGCAATCGTGGAAACTTCAGATTGTTAAACAATCGAAATAAAGAACAAGCGCTTCTGTCAAGGAAATACATCTACAAAGTGTATATAATCGAACAATGCAATGTATGTGGGATTATGCAGATCTGTCCACTATTTCAATAAACATGTTAAACTCCAAAAATAAAAACAAAAACAGGCAAAGGAGAGCTGACCATATTCTGTCAGAACAACTATGTAAACAGGCTGCCTCCAATTAATTTTACACTATATATTTTTTTTATTAGAAAACAACTTGGAGATCACCATCTTAGAAGTGCCACTCACTTCTTTTATACAGGGAGGAAACACTTCTGTGAAAATTTAAGATCTGCTCAAGTCAAATATATAAAAAGAAACAATATTTGAATTTTTACCACTGCTTTATATAAACGTTCAAGGAAACTATTTAAACATCATAATACTTGGAATGCAGCATGAATCCATGCCCGATAGCTCAAAAGTCCCCAACACTCTCTTTTCTTATTTAATATCCTGCAAAAGTTTGGACTAAAACTTCTATAATTTTCAGTCAATATGTCAGTGGCCATCTGGATTGAATTTGTAGGCTATGTAGTCCAATACATCGGAATAGTTCCAGACTGAAGGCAGATTCTATTTGTTTAATCCAGAAATAGGACAATTGTAAGTAGAACTATCACTCAGTAAAGCACATGGTTTGTCCACAGACCTTTCCTCAACATTCCCAGATAAAGGTATAAAGAAATTCCAGTCCGATACCTAAAACCCAGAGAGTGACTGACGATAGTTAAGAGAGTAGAAGATAATTTCCTATGTTTATATTTTCCTAGAACCTGAATACTTCAGCATAACTTGGATTGCCCATCTCTTAAGACATTGTGATTGGATATTTCACATAATTAGATTACTCCAATTTAGGTATCAACAGTATTTACAATATAATAGAATTGGAAGGAATCTTGGAGGTCTTCTAGTCCAACCTCCTGCTCATGAGGGAAACCCTACATGTTCTGGATAAATGGCTGTCCAATCTCTTCTTAAAAATCTCCAGTGATAGAACCCCCAGTTATTGGAGGCAAGCAATTTCACAGTATTGTTCTGCCAGGAAATTTCCTCTTGGTTGTAAGTTGGATCTCTCTTTGATAAGTCTCCATCCATTGCTTCTTGTCCTGCCCTCAGTGCTTTGGAGAATAGGTCAATCCCCTCCTCTCTGTGGCAATATTGGAAGACCATCCATATATCATGTCCTCCTAGTCTTTCTTTTCATTAAGACCACACATACCCAATTCCTACAAGCTTTCATTGTTTGTTTTAGCCTCCAGTCCCTTAATAATTTTTGTTGCTCTCTTCTGCACTCTTTCTTAAATGTCAACATCTTTTTTGCTTTATAGTGACCAAAACAGGATGCAGTATTCCAAGTGTGGTCTTACCAAGGTATAATAAAGCAAAACTAACACTTCACCTGATCTTGATGCCATCCCTCTGTTGATGTAGCCTAGAACTGCATTGGCTTTTTTTGATGGCTCCAGCACACTTCTGGCTCATACTTAACTGGTTGTCCACAAAGACTCCTAGATCCTTCTCATAGTTACTGCTGTTTAGCCAAGTACTACCTATTCTATATCCGTGTTTTTGTTTTTTCTTGCCTAAATGCAAACTTTTGTCACCACTGAGTTGCATTTTGTTGGATAGGGCCCAGTCTTCAAGTCTGTAAAGATCATTCTGGAACTTGGGCCTATCTTCTAAAATGTTAGCTGTTCCCCCTCCCACAGCTTGAAAACTTGATAAAGTCCCCTTTTATGCCCTCATCTAAATCATTTATGAAGATATTGAAGGGTACTGGGCCAAATATAGAACCTTGAGGTATGCCACAGCTTGTTTTCATCTATGTGGATGTAGTTCTATTGAGGACTACAGGTTGAGTACAGTAGGTCAGACAGTTACAAATCCATCTGGTGGTAATACTACCCCACATTTTTCTATCTTACTAAGAAGTAGGCTGTGGTCTGTCAAATGCATTACTGAAGTCCAAGTATACAATGTTCATAGCATTTTGCTAATTTACTAATATAAACTCTTTGTCAAAGAATTCAATTTGGATGGGATGATCAAATATTTTTCAATGTAATCATGATAACATATATGAAGCACTATTCTAAATTTGTTGTTCCTAATGCTGCTTATTAACATTGCCAATAGTTTTGCATGATTTACCAATATCCTTTCATTTGTATCCAGAATGCTAATATCATCATGATTATATTTTTATGATTCTTTTTTATTTTAATACACTGTATCTATATAGAATCTTCTGTATCCAGAAGAATTGGAAAATTAGAACAGCCCACCAAAATCCTTCTACAAATGAGATGGGGGTGTACAAAACATACTGGGATAATCATTCACCTTACTGATAATAGCATGATGCAATGATGGACAGAACACTGGGTTTTTTTCTAGCCAAATTCACATTTGTGTAATTATGGTATTTTGTTTCCTGGCCTTAACATAAGCTCATGCATATTTGGTCCACAGCTTAAGGTCTACAGTTCTCTGATATCAAATGATGTCACAAGATTTAACATGAAAAAGTTTTCTCATTGCCTAAAACACACTGCTGATTCCACTGGAATTGATTCATAAGCTAGTCATTCAGTTGTACTGTACATAGTTGTATTGTAAAAAGGAATCCATCAAGATTTATGGGTAGGTGAACAAGTTGAATAATACAATATTCAAGTAAGAATCCTTGGCCTCTTAATATCCAGCAACAATGAAGAATTTGTTCTTTTCCAGATGTTGCCCACTGCCAACCTCCCTCACCACTGCTACGCTGGCTGAGGCCAATGGAAATTATACTTAGTAACATCTGGAGGGCTTACCACACCTAGCACAGAGACGCAAATGGAAAAAATCACATTTCCATGCTTTTGCTCCCACCTAAGCATATACAAAAATGAAACTATGTTTTAGGAATTCTAAGTGACAATACAGTAATTGTATTCTAAAATAATTATATACATAATTGTGATATATACTTATGCAAGCAAATGTGTGAAACTTACACCTTTGGAAAAGACAAAAAGGAGTAAGGCTGCCTTTTAACTCTAGAGGCCTCTCCTAAGGCCACATTTGGATGCAGGATGACTAAAGGGAAGTTGTACGGCGGCTACAGTATGGCTTTTTTAGTCTTAAATTCTTAGGAAAAGCTTAAAACTTCCTAACGCACTAAGAGGATCTACAAAGCATTTTTTTAAAAAAGCAGCTTTCAACTTTACAATGCACACTTCACTGAAATAAAGACATCACGAGGGCAGAGAAAACATCATTTGGCACGACTTTCCTCCTTCCCTTCATTCCTGCAGCACTTTCTCAGAAAACCTTCATACAAGAATTCAGAAAGTTCAAAACCCTCACCCTATTTACCATATTTAAATATCCACAGTTCTGCAGATGTTATAAATCAAAGGACCAACCCTCAAATCCTTGTGCCCAGGCTGGCTGGGGATGCGGAAAAGTCTAGTCCAAAACCCAGCCAAAAGACATCAGGCTGGAAAAGGCCAGTTTAAGATTTTGCCATGCAAGGAACAGTAACAGATGCTACCTTGTCACAGCATTTGCCCGAGATGGATGGCTAACAGGGAATTTGACTGCCAGGGAACAAAGAGCAGAAGATACCCCTCCACACACCAGTGGGGAGTGGGAGGTTGGCTGGCTGAAAGTTGAAGGACAGAAGTCACTCTGCAGTGCTCTGGAAGTCAGCCATGGAGCAGGAAAGTTAAACTGTTTACAATTGTTGTTTTTTTACCAACACCACAAACAGTAACTTAGAGAATTGAACAGGGATTTGTTCTAGTTAACTTTCCAAATTCACTTTATTTCCAAAACTCCTTTCCTTTTGCAGGCAAAGCTTACAACTTAAATTCTCTTTACAGTCATTCACTTTATTTCCAACTCTCCTTTCCTTTTGCAGACAAAGCTTACAATTTAAATTCTATTTAAAGTCGTTCTTCAGAAAAAGAGAAGGCTCAGAAACTGCATGTTAACTGAGCTACCTCAGAAGATAATAGTAGTAATAATAATAGTAATAATAATAATAACAATTATTATACAGCAGCAAGGCGTATCATTAGCACCAGTCAATGATATCTGTGATGCCTTTTTGAATGTTCAGTTGACTGAGTTTCATGTTTAATGAATAAAGATAATAATAATAATCATCATCAAAGCACAGCCGATAAAAGCACTCAAAGATTATAGACGGGAGACCCGCTTACAAAGGCAAGTGTGTTCTCGCACGCTAGGCTCAGAAACTTTTCGCCCAGGCCGCCACCCCCACTCCAAACTGTTGCATCTCCCGCTTACCTGTTCACATGTCTTGGGATCAACCAAATGCTGTTTTGCCCGAAGAAGCCAGATCACGAGCCTCTTTTTTCTTCTCTCGCCTCCACCTCCCGGGGGCGGTGGGGGAACCCACACTTTTTTTGGGAGAGGAGGGGGAAATCCCGAAGAAAATCGAGCCACGACGGATGGACCAGGCGTCTGTCTTAACCACAAGAATCCAATCCGGAGGGGGAAGAAAGTTTCAGGCGAGAGAGGTCCGTTCGTTGCAAAAGTTAATCGGGGGAGGGGAGGGGGCGGGCTGAAAGGAAAGAGAAGCGGGATCCTGGTTGGTGGGGGGAGCGACAAAAACGGGAGAGCGAAACGGCTCCGCCTTTGGTTCCCCCCCCCCCTCCTAAGGCACAGGGGCGCTAGAGAAAAGTTTGGAGTTGGGGAAGGAAGCGCAAAATTCAGGAAGAGGAGGAGAGCGAGGGAACGGAAAAATTGGTGCGGGGGGGGCGGTGCAGGGATTACTGTCTCGCTATTAAAACGAGGGCCGGGCGCTGCGGAGGCGGCCACTGCACTGGGGCGAGCGCGCCTGCCCTGCTGCTCTCTTTCTCATCCAAGCGCTGCTGCTCAGCGGAGACGACTACGACGACCTCGGAGTCACAGCCTAGGAATGCCAAGAATGCGGGGCGGCCGCCGGCTGTGGAAGGCAGGAAACGTCGGGGCTTTGAGTTGAGACCTCGCTCCTTTCCCCCTCCCCTCTCCCGTGTGCTTTTACACACAAACACACACACAGTTCCCCTCCCCCGAGTACAGGAATGAAAGCCCCCCCCCACACACACACGACGGAAGCCTGGCCTCTTCACCGCACCGATCCGCTGAGGAGGGTTCTTTCAAGCGGGAGACGGACGGAGCAGATGCCGAAGGAGAGACTCTTTAGACAGCACCGTCTTTTGCTTCCCTTCCCAGCCGCAGGGGCTGGTTCTCAGCCCGGCTCGCGGGTCGTTTCAAATTTAACACGTGTCGTTCTCGGGGGAAGGGGCACCAACCCATAGCCCCCTCCCTTCCCTTTGGGAAGAGGGAAGGGAAGGAGGAGCGCCGAGAAAAGGGACCTTTTGGGGTTTCTCTCGCCGAGGGGCGTAAAGCGAGGAACCCCGAAAATCGGCTTGGGTAGGGAAGGAGGAGTTTTGGAGGGAGGGAAGTGAGGTTGGGAAAGCAGGCCGGGCGAAGAAACTGACCGAAGGCGGCTCTTCGCGAAGTTTGGGGAAGGGAGGAGCTTAAGGAAGCCTTGCGAGCCCAGCGGCCGAGCTGGACTTGGCGAGTTGCCGTCTTACTGCCCCGCTGGGAAATAACGCTAATATATAGACTTTTTCCACCCCACGAAGATCTGGGGTGCGTGTTTTTTAGCCAGATGTAGTTGTGGTTCGAATTTCGGCTACTTCTTCTGAGGAACCGGACGTTACATGTGGGTACATGCGTGCACCCGCGTGCCTACCGTCCCTGTCCTAATATTCCTTTTTTTACTTACTCTTTTCATGTATCCAAATTATGTTTATACTTTTACTTGTTATCTTATACATGATTGACAAATAAATAACAAAAATAAAAATATTTATGTGGTTCAAAACCATAGGAGTTGGCGGTTTGGTGGGAGTTGCTAGCAAATATCTCTCAAAACGATTTTTTTTCCTCCCCTGAAGTTGATTGAACTGTTACGCTTCCGTAATGGTCAATTTCTGGAATAGGTAACTGCCTGTTTTTATGTTTTCTTTAACTTGATGGAAAGCGGGGATAAGTGTGATGTAAATAAAATAGCACAAGAATTTCAGGGGTACTCTGGTTACCAGTGTCAGCAAAGCATCATTTTTTTAAAAAATTTGAATTTATATCCCGCCCTTCTCCGAAGACTCAGGGCGGCTTACATTGTGTTAAGCAATAGTCTTCATCCATTTGTATATTATATACAAAGTCAACTTTTATTGCCCCCAACAATCTAGGTCTTCATTTTACCTACCTTATAAAGGATGGAAGGCTGAGTCAACCTTGGGCCTGGTGGGACTTGAACTTGCAGTAATTGCAAGCAGCTGTGTTAATAACAGACTGCTTAGTCTGTTGAGCCACCAGAGGCCCATTTTGTTTTTATGAAAATGTGGTTTCCTCTCCCACTTCACCAAGTTTACCCAGGTGTTCAGGAAAACGAAAAACAAATGCAACATGTTTTGGATCATATAAGAAATACAGTAGTGGATGGATTTCATTTGTATTCCCAGCAATGCAACCCTGCCTGCCCACATATTTCTATTTTGCCTTCCTGATAAGTGTCCCTTAGCTAAGCCAGCACAGACCTGTATCTTTGATAAAAAATACACATTTCAATGCATAAACTCTTTGGCCTTGATGTTCAACTCTTGACATTATTCGTTTCAAATAAAAATGCTTGGTTTTCTGTTTACAACTGAATTGCATTCAAAGCACAAGTGGTTATTTATTCAACATCTATATTAGAGCCACCCATCTCAATCAATGACTGGGCTGCTTACAAGTCATAAGTAACAAATTTATGAGTGCCTCTTCCTGTCCTTGCCCACAAAAATATTCCTAAATTGTGGGCAAGCTTTCTAAAAACAAGTGGGATAAATTTTATTTTTTTAATGAGTCTATATATCCAACGAGGGGGAGCTGGATAAAGCAGTGATTGTGGCCTGACTGCGTAACAAGATTACCCAGGTTTTACCACTGAAAACCATCTTAATATTCCTAATTTATTTGGCCGGCTGCTATCAAGTTTTCCATTCTTCATTTAATTCAAGGCTGTGGTTGATTTGCTATATGTATTTACAATAATTATTCTCGTCACTTAACTCCTAAACCCAGTGGTATTGGTTGTTAAGGGTACACACCTGTATAATAAACTACTCAAAACTCAAGAGTTGTGGATATTGATACTAAATCCATGCATGCACTTAGTTTGTATCTGCATTGAAGAGGTGCCTGTACTAAAACCAGTATAGTGTAGTGATTAAGATATTTTGCTGTAAACAGGAAGAATCAAGTTCTAGCTATCCTCAGCCATAATATGGTAGAAGCCCACTGGGTGATTTTGGGCCATTCACTTTGCATAATTTGCTTCAATGGGGGAGGGACTATACCACTTTGAATTCAATGGGGGAGGGACTATACCACCTTGAACTCCTGAAAACGCAATACAGGTAGTCCTCAACTTACAATAGTTCATTTAGTGACCATTCAAAGTTACAACGGCACTGAAAAAAGTGACTTATGGCCATTTTTCACACTTATGACCACTGCAGCATCCCCATGGTCACGTGATTTACATTCTGATGCTTGACAATTAACTCACATTTATGATGGTTGGAGTGTCCTGGAATTGTGTGATCCCCTTTTGTAACCTTCTGACAAGCATAGTCAATGCGGAAACCAGCTGTTACTAATTTAAGAACTGCAGTGATTCATTTAACGAATGTAGTGAGAAAAGTCGTAAAAGGGATCAAAACTCACTTAAAAAAATATCATTTAGCAACATAAATTTTGGGCTCAATTGTAAGTTGAAAAATTAAATAAATTTAATAAGATGTATCTTATAGTTACACAGATTTACAGTAAGTCTATTTAGGACTATCATATTTAATTTTAGGTGAGTACATTTGCAGCTTAGAAGTCTGAAAAAGGAGCCAAAGGACAAAAATGCAGCATCACAATGGAATCAAGGTCATAAATCACATGCAACCGAACTGCATTTGAAAGCACAGTTACCAAGTTAATAAGGATAAGAGAAGTGATTAAAATCAAGACCACCCAGGGCTAGACTGTTCCTGAAAGACATGGAACCTATGCGAATCTTTGGATATTTATCATGCATGTCTTTACCTGCTCTGGTCAACAAAGGAAGTTTTGTAACTTTTCAGCTGCAAAAAGATCACATTTTTCTTTTGGAAAAAAAATGTAGCAGTATGGGACATTGATGGAGCAAGGCCTTCATGGGGGGTGGAGGGCAGTTTAAAAAATTTAAGAGGTCTCAGGCTTACCTGAATTTTAATATATCACTTGCATAAAAAATAATGCTGTAATGTTTTAATTTCAGCAATAGGAACTCAGGTGTGATTGGGGATTAGCAGGCCAGTTTCAGGATTTCAGAATAGTGAGGGGGGTGGGTGGGGAGGAAGAGAGCTGCTTATATAGGACACAGATCACTTTCAACTTTGACAAAATAGCCAATAAGCTAAAGCCAGTTTAAGACCAACAACCCCAAAACTGCAGTCTGGGATCTGCAGGTAGAGCTGATAGAATTTACTAATCCCCAATCGGTATTCTTGGGTGGGCAGCCCAAGAATATCTTGTGCTTCTTGAGCCCTATAGAGCCATGATGGTGAACCTACTCTCTTACAGGTTCTGGCGCTACAGCGTGCTCCAGTTTTGGCACTTGGTACCGAAAAGGTTAACCATCACTGCTATAGAGAATGTTAAGAAGGACAATTGGCCAGTCTTTTTATGTTCATTGCATTATAATAGGAAATAACAAGCCTGACTTGCAGGATTATTCAAAAGGACTCCAATGCAGAAGGCTTTGAATATTTAAAAGCATTAACTATTATTACCTCCCCAAGAGATGATCACGTTCCAAAAACTGGGTATTATGCTTGGGATATACAGCATTAACCTGGACATTGTCTATAGGTGAAATTCTACTCCAAAATTGCTTTTGAATGTTAAGTACTCTCCTGTAAATATATACCACTACAAGGAAGCACTTTTCAGTAAGTTCCCGGTAGGGAGGAACCTTCATGTTTAAACTGGCCCATAGTGCTTGGCTTTAGGACATTCAGTTCTGGAAACTCTCCAATGAACCTAGGAGATTATACATTTAAAGCAATTCTTAACAAAAAGGAATTACATTGAAAATCTGAGCACACATGGAATGAGCTGAAGCATTTGAAAATGCTGCTAGAGTAACATTCACCAGATTATCTTGTTTGCATACTGTGCAACACACTGCCCCAGGGTGCATTGCATGTCACACCTTGAGTTGGAAAGAGGAAGGAAAAGACACATTCCAGAGGTGGGCTGAAGCTCCCGCAAGGAGCTCAGATAAGACCTGGATGAGCAGGTCTGAGCATCTGTGTAGTAATGCAGTGATTTTTCAAAATACAATGTGTGTACCTACATTCTTCTGGTTTTAATCAGTTGCAGAAAATAGATGACTTAAAAATCAAGTATGTTAGACAAAAAGTCTTCATAGTGCCCTATAATTTGTGCTTTTGTTATTTATACCAGTATATGCCTTTAAAAATATTGTTGTGTGGATATATACACATATACGCATACATAATGTTTATACTGAGAGAAGCAACCTAGAACTAAGGATAAATTTCCTGAGAAAATAAATAATCAGTGGAACAACTTTGAGCATTCACAAGTTCAGAAGTTGTGAATGCTCAAACACTGGAAGTTTTTAAGAGCAGATTGGACAAGCATTATGTCTGAAATGGTATAGAGCAGTGGTCATCAATTGGTGGTCCATGGACCACTGGTGGTCTGTGAGAAACTTTTGGTGGTCCTCAGAAAAATAATATGCATTTTTTATATTTCACTAAATCAGGAATCCTCAAACTAAGGCCCCTGGGACAGAAACATGAAATGAACATTTATGTTCATTTGCAGAGAGTCTCCCCCTTTGCAGTCTTTTTGTGTGGGTCAGAGGGGGGCAGAAATTTCAACTTGGGGTCTGCTTTGGACTCCTGGTGCGGGGCTTTGGGCGAAGGCTGGAGGGAAGTGCTGCTGGTTGCGAAGAGCCGGAAGACCTTTTTCCAGTGGGACTGCATCATGGCCTGGAACTGGCTGACCATCTCAGCCTCCTGAGCGTCCAGGTGCTACTACATGGCCTTGCACTCCTGCAAGTCTTCCCTCTGCTTGGAAAGCCTATGCTCCTAGTCCTCAGTGAGGTGCTTCTGCTGACCCTCCTTCTCGGTCAGATCCAATTTGAATTGAGCCAGCTGTTTTGCCAACTCTTTCTCATGGTGGCTGCTTAGCTCCAGCAACAGCTTCCTGTTGGGGCCCTAAGGAGCCCGGGCGGGGAGGGGAGGAGTGGCTGGGAGGGGAGGGGCAATTAGAAGGTGGCAAGGCACCCCTCAACATGAGTGACATTGAGTTGGCCACGCCCACCTAGTCACATGACCACCTACTCATGCCAATCCAGTCGGTCATTAGGCAGATCATATTAGTGGTCCGTGGGATTTAAAATTATGAATTTAGTGGTCTCTGAGGTCCGAAAGGTTGGTGACCCCTGGTATAGAATTTCCTGCCTGAGCAAGGAATTGAACTAGAAAACCTCCAAGGTGCCTTCCAACTCTTCCAACTCTTATTCTATTCTATTCTATTCTATTCTATTCTATTCTATTCTATTCTATTCTATTCTATTCTATTCTATTCATGCCCATGTTCACACAAAATTACTTCATTAAGCAAACCTTTCTGCACATTGTCTTTTAATCCTGCTAATCTACTTGATAAAAAATGATTTTTCATGTAGCTTGAGAGAAAGACATTAGAATGTCTTTTTATTTTTGTGTGAGAAAGCAAGGAAGAGTCACAATCTTTAAAATTTCTTTGGCATCTTTAAGGACTGCCCATATTTTTGTAAGATGATGACATGCTTCTCTTTGCAAACTGCAGTCAGATAAACGTTACATATTTATGTATTTATCTTGTCCCTGAGACAAAGGTAAGGAATCAGTGGGTAGCAGAAGCTGACACTAGGGGGAAAAACGGGAGTGTTACAGTTGCCGCCAATCCTTGAAGACTTGTGGTAGACATTGAATAACATGAGGCATTACACTGCCTTTTGATAATTCTACTACATTCAAAATTCAATAATAGATTTCCAGTTCTCTTTATGCATTAATCCTGCATGCGTACGGAATAAAATGTTCAAATTAAGAATTCTTTCACAAATGTACCGTTTTATGAGACAAGCTGCTTGGCATCCAAGATTCAAAATACTTGAATTCTGGGAAGTAATACAGAACTCTTTTTCAAGCAAATCAGCCAAAAAGAGTCCTACTTTCCCATTCCCAAAATACACTATAACTTGCCTATGATTTACAGCAATGTTTCTTAACTTGTTGCCCTTAAAGTGTATTGTATTAATCATCTTACAGGACTCTCACCACTGGAGATGATGGGAACTGTAGTCTAACCCATTTGGGGCATGAGATTGGAAAAACTGTTACAGCATATTTCAACATAGTCCTATTTGACATGGTCAAATACAAAACATACATTTTACAAAAGCTATGATTTCCCTCTCTTGTTTGCCACTCCTTGATTGCAAGAAAAGTGGGTGAGTGACTTTTCTACTGAAGCTGCAAACCACAACACATTGATAGGCCACTGTTGAGGTTGTAGTAGCTCACTGAAAAGGCTTCTGATCTTGCTAATTTGTTATTCATTGGCATTTTCTAAATGCTTGAGAATAATCATAATAGCCTTTCCAACATTAACCTGTTGTTCTCCTGCTTGTGACAGATTTCAGCTCCCATACTTTTCAATCATCTTGGTTGACAAATGTTAGGCTGGTAGAAAGTACTGAGTTTCCAACCAGAATTGCAAGCTTTTTGACGTTTACCTTATAGCCAGAATATTCTATAGGTATCTGAATGAGCCAGTTCTCACTTTGTTTTTTCTGTGCTGACATCAATACAGAGCCTAAAATACAATAGCAATAGCACTTAGACTTATATACTACTTCACCGTGCTTTACAGCCCTCTCTAAGCAGTTTACAGAGTCAGCATATTGCCCCCAACAATCTGGGTTCTCATTTTACCACCTTGGAAGGATGGAAGGCTAAGTCAACCTTGAGCCTGGTGAGATTACATACCTCACAAAATTGGGGGTGGGGGACGGGGTGAAATCTACTTACCTTCCCTACCGGTTCAGAAGTGCACGTGCTGTGTGCCAGCATCACATGCGCGCATGGATCCTCTGTGCATGTGCAGAGGGTAAAAAACAGGTTACTTCCTGGTTAAAACCAGGCAGTAACAACGACTGGGCAGGTGGGCAGAGCCTTGAACCACCATTGCTACCAGTTCTCTGAACCACCCGCCACCATCTCTACCGGTTCAGCCAAACCGGGCTGAACCGGTAGCATTTTACCCCTGAGATGGGAACTTCATATCGAATCCACATCTTTACTTTTCTCTATATATTGTTTTAAAATATGAATGCTTTCTGTATTTACTGTTTGTCACAACTACCTTTTGCAAACAGTATTAGAAAGAAGGTGTTGCTGCTCAAAAGGCTACATCTCAAACTTTTACATAAGTGTATGTAAATGTAAATACATGCTAGATTCTTTAGATATCAAATTATAATATCTATCCCATTGCAATTCTATGGCTCCATATTCTGGTGATTTTATTATGATTTTATCTTAATTTAATATATTATGTCCTATATTGTACTGTCCACACATCTTTTATACGTACATATTTGCTGCTGCTTTATTTAAATTAAATTTGTATATCAGCGATTACATGACTTTTATTTATGGCATTCACTGAATAAATAAAAACATACTAGGTTGATATTTATGTTACAAATATACATATTTGTATAATACCTATATGCCATCTCCACAGTTTACTGTATATTCAACAAACAGACAGAATGCATACATAACAAAAACATTGCTAATAAGCAAGAGCAAGGGAAATCAAGCCAATGATGATTAAAAGTGGGGCATTTCTATTTAATAGCTACCTAACTGGGAAAGGTCAGTTTTAATAAATACTTGTCTTAAGATCTGCCCAAAGGGGCAAGCAGAAGAAAGAGAAGAGCAAGAAAACTCTGCCTATTGTATACTGTATGCTAGATTAGCTCTGTTGGAACACTAGCAAAACCCAGATAATAATCTAAATGGTGGAAGAGCACGCGCCCTTTATCAATTGATTAAAAACTAGCCATTTAAATTATTAGTTATTAAATGTTATTTAAAGACTACACAGGTTATACGTTACTATAATATACTTTCACAACCTTAAAAAACCCACAGATGCTGAATAATACATATAGAAAGAAAGTACTGTATATCAGTCATGGCATCAATGCATTCTAAAAGTCTGCTTTATATTTTGTGGTGCTTACAATCATTAAGTCAAAAGTTTATTTGCCTAATGTGTCTGTGCATGCTAATCTTTACACTTGCCAGCTTTATCTCCCTCCTCTCTTCTTTGGAAAAAGGAATTTGGATTACGCAATCCTGGAAAACAAACCTGTTGCCTTGAAGCATGAGCTAACATGTTATAATACTTTATGGCTTGCAATTACTAAGGTGGATACTAAGCCAAATAGTTTTCTTGGAGGTTATCATCCATTCAGATAACATGTTGGAAAAGAAGATAGGATGAAATGCAGCTTCTCAAATAGAAAAACAGCATTTTTTTATTGTTGTTTTCCAAAAGTTCTATACTTGAATATTAATTTTGAGTCAATATAATTTTCCTTCTCCCTGTGTGTATTTGTGTGTGTGTAACTATCCGCCTCATCATCACTTATTATTCTTGCCAGAGCAAGCCTACAGAACCTTGTATTTCAATAATTTGTAGAAATTGTCATTTAAGAGCTTGGAAAATAAAGCAGCCTAATTTTCAGCTATGATAGCTTGAATTCCCATGATCTGAAGCATGTTACGTTCCACTAATACTCTGAATATGACTCCAATACGAGCAACAGAAAAAGGATCAGTTCTGACCTAGTTTTCCTCCATATATGCTGTAACACAATGCCCATCGCAGCCCACAAGAAGGCTCCAGGTTGCAGAAGTTTGATCCAAGTGATCAAGGGATTGTTTAATAATAAGGTTCATATGTTAAATTAAATATTCAAAAAAATAAAAAATCTGAAGCACGAAGCAATTATATAATTCAGTAATGGTACAATGTTTCACTAAAGCGATTTCTTATATTCAGAGGTAAAGAATTAGCAAAATTTTCCAATGGAAAGGGAACTATGGAAAGGGGGCTTCAAATTTAAAGCATATCTGCTGATCAAACATACTAGCATTTCCAGGGCTATGGTTCACTTTCTCCCTCCTCAAATAATCGACCTCCATTGAACCCAACTCTAGATCTTCAATTCAGTTCAATTCTTGGAGGATCAAAAATAAAGCAAAAATATAGTAGACTATCAGTTACATAGTGGGATTTCATGAACAATCTCTTGAATCAAAAGCTGTGTTTTTCAAACTAGGCAACTTTAGGATGCATGGACTTTACCTCCCAAAGTTACCAAATTTGAAAAACACTGCTCTAAAATGAGACACTGATTTTGAGAGGGCATGCTGTATACAAATTGTCCTTATTTATTGTCAGCCTTGTATAGTGACTGTTTGAAGTTACAATAATGTAAAAAACTGCAACTTTATGACTAATCCTCACATTTACGACAGTTGTAGTGTCCTGCCCTCGTGTTGTGACCTAGCACCAAATAGCTATTACCAGACACAATCAGTCCTAAACAAACATATTTTATTAAAACAGCTGAGAATTACTTCATTCTCAGCTTAATCCAAATTAATTCCAAAACAAGTCCTTCAGAAAAAGTCCTTTGGCCTTATCACAAACCTTTGTCTTCTTTGGCACCGTGTCAAAGGCTTTTCTGGGAAGAACCCCACAAAGTTCAGAAACAAAAGACACTGACAAGAAAAAATTGTAACAATGTTGCTTTCCTACAAAAAGCCCAAGAGCCGTAGCTGCTCTTTTAAGCCTTAGGGGAGGGGCCAATCAACTCCAGGACTGGCCCATTGTCCTCCCCAGCCTCCTCACTGTCCAACTCTGCTGCCACCTTCACAGGCTGCTGGTGGACCACAACACCTTGTGTGATTTCCATTTGCATGTTTCCCAGCCTGCTCACGACAAGCAAAGCTAATGGAGAACACAGAAGTAAAATTGTTAAATGGTGTCACATGGTGTTTCTCTTCATAACCGCATTGACTTGCTTAATGACTGAATGGGAAGCAATATCTTTAGTCCTTCACCTTCATATGATTTTCCACTGAACAACCATAGTGCTTAGCGATGGAATTGCTGGTCTCAACAATGGTCACTAAGTAAGAACATGTGTGTGTTTTAAATTTTCATCTTCCTATGATTCATATATTGTGAAGGCTTTGTTTTGTTTAAACATGGTTCTTTGAATAACTTGTAACTGGCTAGTTCATACAACCCAATCATGTAAGCCAACTTTGAATTATTTAGCAAAGCATGGTTAAAGAAACTTATTCTGTTATTAACAGAATAAGAGTTGGAAGGGACCTTGGAGTTCTTCTAGTCCAATCCCTTGCTCAGACAAGAGACCCTCTACTATTTCAGACAAATGGTTTTCCAATCTCTTCTTAAAACTTCCAATGTTGAAGCATTCACAACTTTGGAGGCAAGTTGTTCCACTGATTAATTGTTCTGTCAGGAAATTTCTCCTTGGTTTTAGATTGCTTTTCCGCTTGATTAGTTTCCATCCATTGTTTCTTGTCTTGCCTTCAGGTGTTTTGGAGAATAGATTGACCCCTTCTATGTGGCAGCCCCTCAAATATTGGAACACTTATCATGTCACCCCTAGTCCTTCTTTTCATTAAACTATTTCTTTTAATTAAACATAATGGTTCCTGCAACCATTCTTCATGTTTTAGTCTCCAGTCCCCTAATCATCTTTGTTGCTCTTCTCTACACTCTTCTTTAGTTTCAATATCTTTTTTATATCATGGCAACCAAAACTGGATGCAATATTCCAAGTCTAGTCTACCCAATACATTACAAAGTGGTATTAACACTTCATGTGATCTTGATTACCGTAAGCCCCTATGTTAATGCAACCTAGGACCGTGTTGGCTTTTTTGGCAGATGCAGTATATTGCAGGCTCATATTTAAGCAATTTAAGCATCTACTAGGACTCCAAGATTTCTCTCACCAGGCAACACCTATTCTCTGTCTATGCATTTGTTTTTTCTTGCCAAAATATGGGACTTTTCTTTTCTCACCAATGAATTTCATTTTGTTAGATACCTCCCAATGTTCAAGCTTGACAAGATCCTTCCGTATTTTGAGCCTATCTTCTACATCTACAGTGTTCGCTATTCCCTATTCCTGTCAGTGTGGTGTCGTCTGCAAATTCGATGAGTTCCCTTTCTATCCCCTCATCTAAATCATTTATGAAGCTACTGAAGACTACTGGAACAAAGACAGAGCCTTGAAGCACCCCACTGTATGTAAACTGAGGGTTTGTTTTTTTACTGAACTATATACCCTTTTTTTACCACATTCCCACACAGAGAGTCCATGCTATCATGATGTCAGGATAGTATTAGCTGTGCACACATAAAGGAGCTGAGATATTATGATTAAATCACTAGAACTTTTGGCAGAATCCCAGGACTCTTCATGATTCATTATTTTAATAGTGTCTGTGGCATAAATCAGCAGCAATATTAATCACAGCTGTGGTAACTAAATCAATTACTTATTTACAAATGTTTAACTTGCTTTTCACTGATAAAGAATCCCAGAGTAGGCTTTAAAACTAGTTAACTAATTTTAGACCCTAGACCCTACTTAACTAGAGTCAAAGTGGGGACCCTGGTTAAACTGTAGCACAGTCGATATGGCTACACATGCAAACAGTAGATAGCACACAGTGTCATAGGTAGCAGGGAAGAGTATAAACCACTTCCTTCAGTGCAACTGTACAATAGATCACTGCTCATCTTGCTAATGGCCAACCAAGCAATGCAGAAAATGGAAAGAACACCCATGGGTCAATTGGCATAAAGAGAAGGACACATTCAGCTTGCAGGATACAGATCACCTTTTCTCTGCACAGTATAACAATATGTACTGTACATGCAATTATTTCTTAATAAAAAAATTTGTTCCTTAGGAATACAATAACCAATGAATTAAGAAATTTTAAGACAGAGATTACCTACAGTATATTATAGGTAAATTTAATTATATCATCTGAGAGAAAGAAAAATTACATGTAAAAATAAAATACAGCCTATTTTAATTTTTTAAATAAAACTTTAAACTTTGATCATAAAGCAATATTATTAGATTTTCCACTCAATCAAGAGTACCAGCATATATTTAACTGATCCATTTCTAAGAAATATTAAAATCTGACTCTGCTGATGTCTAATATTATAATAACCAAAGTGGGGGCTATATAGAATGCCAAAGATTTAAAAATCCAAATCCATTTAGAAAGTTTTTGCTTTTTTTCCCTCCCAAAGGCACATATAACAGTATGGATTTTCCTGTGTAAAAGGGGATCACCTAGTGGCAAGAATAGAAAAGATATTCTGAGAATTCAAAAATTCAGATGAAATTTACCACTCTGACAATTGGTTACAGAATAATCAATATATTTAGAATAGAATTTTATTGGCCAAGTGTGATTGGACACACAAGGAATTTGTCTTGGTGCATATGCTCTCAGTGTACATAAAAGAAAAGATACGTTCATCAAGGTACAACATTTACAACACAATTGATGATCAATATATCAATATAAATCATAAGGATTGCCAGCAACAAGTTATAGTCATACAGTCATAAGTGGAAAGAGATTGATGATGGGAACTATGAAACGATTAATAGTAGTGCAGATTCAGTAAATAGTCTGACAGTGTTGAGGGAATTATTTGTTTAGCAGAGTGATGGCCTTCGGGAAAAAACTGTTCTTGTGTCTAGTTGTTCTGGTGTGCAGTGCTCTATAGCGTCGTTTTGAGGGTAGGAGTTGAAACAGTTTATGTCCAGGATGCGAGGGATCTGCAAATATTTTCACGGCCCTCTTCTTGATTCGTGCAGTATACAGGTCCTCAATGGAAGGCAGGTTGGTAGCAATTATTTTTTCTGCAGTTCTAATTATCCTCTGAAGTCTGTGTTTTTCTTGTTGGGTTGCAGAATTTATAATTTGAACCAACAACCCCGCGATCCCATACCTGTCTATTCAGAGTACTTAAGGCCAATGTAATTATCTTGGCACCCCAGGAAGGAAAACAAATACTAGCATTCTTTCCAGCAATAAAAGTGCAATGATAACAAATCCAATAACTAGGAATTTATCTCCTTTTCATACTGAAAGGTTCTCATGTATTAAAAGTTTGAGTGTTGCCAAATCTCGCTCAGGTATTGTCTGCAGTGATTTGTGTATTTATTTATTTGCAGTAGTTTTATATTGCTGAGTTTGTAATACTCTGCCATTTATAGCCACATAAAAATATAACACCTCAAGGACACAATGGTGTCAGAGTGACTATAACAAGTTCCCAGAAGCTCTATGGAAGACTTTTCACTACCTTCCAGAAAACTGTAAAGCAAGTTGCCATCCAGATCTCCTGATAAACAACAAATAGTCTTTCAGATCGACAATAGTCAATTTGTTCAGCGATTATTCAACGTTACTGCAGCGCTGAAAAAAAATGGGCGTATGACCAGTCCTCTAAGATCTAGCCAAGGCAGTATCACATGATTACAATCCAGACAATCCAGGTAACGATTATGATGTTGCAGGGAATTATGATCACTTGATCACCATTTGTGACCTTCCCTGCTGGTTTCCCACAAGCAACGTCAATGTGGAAGTCAGCAGGGAAGATTGCTAGTCATTCCAGTAAGACACTTTTGCATGTAGGGCACCCACCCAACAGCCTCCACCAACTCACATTGGGCTTCCCAGGGCCTCCCCCATAGCATCCTGCTCTCTTACCTGGGACTCCTGCCATTTCATACTTAAGAACTCATACACCTTGAGGTTATAATAGCAACCAAGACTGCCAGGATTGCTGTGACTAAGCAACACAAATATATTGTGTCAAGCTTCATGCCTGCCAATTGCCATCATAACCCAAGGACTACCTGTAGTCTAGTTCCCCCTTCTCTGATCTCATTGGAGACGAAGTATCAAAATGCTCCTCAGGGCTAAATGAATTAGATTGGCTCTACCTAAATCAGTCAGTCCTGTAAATACCCAGATGCCAAGGGATTCATAATTTAAAACCTGCACTAAAAGTCATATCTGGAAGCCTACTGGAAGCCAGTGGAATGTCCACAAAACTGGTGGTGTACTTTGCTGGCAATGCTATAGCTAGGCTGCTCATATTTAATAATTGCAACTTCAGAATAGCATTCAAAGAGAGTACACTGCAGTAATTGATCCAAGAAATAATGAGGCATGGACACCCATGCTGATTATGCATGTAAAGCATCTGCACCAGTGCTGAGTAATGTATCCTCCTTATATAACTTGGGAAGTGGCCATTGGACTTGGGTAGCTGACTTGAAGCCGCAAATTTACAGCAAATTATGCTGTAAATTCATAATTTCTATGTGCCTTTGTACCTTTATCCCTAGCCATGACAGTTGGAAACAGCCCCTCTTTTTATTATTATTATTATTATTGTTTCGATTTCTATACCGCCCTTCTCCCAAAGGACTCAGGGCGGTTTACAGTCAAAGTAAAATCAATTAATACAAAGGAAAATTTAGAGTTGATTGAAGAACTTAAAACCAATAAAACCCCTTATTAAAACCCCACTAGGCCACTCCTGCACGGTGAAACAGAAATGTTTTCAGCTCGCGTCGACAGGTCCGAAGATCAGGGAGTTGACGGATACCTGGTGGTAGCGTGTTCCAGAGGGTTGATGCCCCCACAGAGAAGGCCATCCCCCTGGGTGTCGCCAGCCGACACTGACTGGCCGACGACACCCCAAGGAGAACCTCCCTCTGGGAGCGCACTGGTCGATGGGAGATCGCCGGTAGCAGCAGGCGGTCCCGTAAGTAACCCGGTCCTATGCCATGGAGCGCTTTAAAGGTGGTAACTAACACCTTGAATTGCATCCGAAAGACCACCGGAAGCCAGTGCAGCCTGCGCAGGAGAGATGTTATATGGGAGCAACGAGTCGCTCCCTTTATCACCCGCGCGGCCGCATTCTGAACTAATTGAAGTCTTCAGGTGCTCTTAAAGGGAAACCCCATGTAGAGAGCATTGCAGTAGTCCAGACGGGAAGTGACGAGGGCGTGAGTGATTGTGCACAAGGAATCCCGGTGTAAGAAGGGGTAAGAAGAAGTAACTGGCGTATCAGGCGGACCTGATAAAAAGCTCCCCTGGCGACAGCCGTCAAATGCTCTTCTAACGACAGTCGTGCATCCAGAAGGACGCCCAGATTGCGGACCTTCTCTGTGGGGGCCAATGACTCGTCACCCACAGACAGCGATGGCCTCAGCTGATTATACCAGGACGCCGGCATCCACAGCCACTCAGTCTTGGCAGGGTTGAGTCGGAGCCTGTTTTTCCCCATCCAGACCCGCACGGCCTCCAGACAACGGGACATCACCTCAATGGCTTCGCTGGGATGGTTAGGGGTGAAAATGTACAACTGCGTATCATCAGCGTACAGATGACACCGCACCCCAAAACCACGGATGATCTCACCCAGCGGCTTCATATAGATATTGAACAGGAGAGGCGAGAGAACCGACCCCTGGGGCACCCCACATAAGAGGCGCCTCGCGGTCGATCTCTGCCCCCCTGCCAACACCGTCTGCGACCGGTCAGAGAGGAAGGAGGAGAACCACTGAAAAACGGTGCCTCCCACTCCCAGCCCCTCCAGCCGCCGCAGCAAGATACCATGGTCGATGGTATCAAAAGCCGCTGAAAGATCTAATAGGACCAGGACAGAAGAACAGCCTCTGTCCCGGGCCCTCCAGAGATCATCCACCAACGTGACCAAAGCCGTTTCAGTGCTGTACCTAGGCCGGAAGCCGGACTGGAACGGGTCCAGATAGACAGTTTCATCCAAGTACTCAGGAAGCTGATGCGCTACCACACTCTCAACAACCTTCGCCACAAAATGAAGGTTGGAGACCAGACGGTAGTTCAATAAAACAGCTGGATCCAGGGAGGGCTTCTTGAGGAGGGGTCTCACCACAGCCTCTTTCAAGGTCGTAGGGAAGACACCCTCTCTCAGAGAAGCATTAACAATTCCCTGAAGCCAGCCTCGTGTAACCTCCTGTGTGGCCAGTACCAGCCAGGAGAGACACGGATCCAATAAACATGTGGTTGCATTCAGCCTCCTCAGTATCCTGTCCATGTCATCGGGAGCCACAGTGTCAAACTCCTCCCAGATGACAGCCTCAAGATCCGCCTCTATCATCCCATCTGAGACTACCCAATCTGTGTCCAGCCCATCCCGAATCTGAGCGATTTTATCATGCAGATATTGTCCAAAGTCCTCAACACGGCCTTGCAAGGGGTCTTCCCTAACTCCCTGAGTAAGAAGGGAGCGGGTCACCCTAAACAAGGCTGCTGGGCGGTTATCTGCCAACGCAATAAGAGCGGAGAAATACTCACGTTTCGCCGCTCCTATCGCCACTAGATAGGTCTGAATATGTGACCTTACTAGTGTTCGCTCAGATTCAGAACGGCTGGCCCTCCAATTACTCTCTAGGCGTCTTTTCCGGCGCTTCATCTCTCTCAACTCCTCGGAATACCAAGAGCCGGTCGAGACCGGCGCCGGGTCAGAGGCTGCAAAGGCACGACACGGTCCAAGGCCCCCACCGCCGCCCTTTCCCAGGCGGCGACGAGTTCTTCAGCCGAGTCGTGGGTTAGGTCGTCAGGAAGTGGCCCAAGTTCCGTCAGAAACCTCTCCGGGTCCATCAGGTGCCTGGGACGGAACCAACGTGTCAGTTCCGTCTCCCTGCGGTGCGGGTTAGCGGTTCGAACGTCCAACCGAAGGAGAGAATGATCCGACCATGACAAGGGTAGAGTGACTAAATCCCTTGATTCTAGATCATTCAGCCATTGTCCAGAGATAAAAATTAAGTCCAGGGTGTTTTCCCCAATGTGAGTGGGACCATCAACTAACTGGGTCAGGTCCAAGCCCATCATGGAAGCCATGAACTCCCGAGCTACAGCAGATGACTCACCAAGCGATGGCAGGTTGAAGTCCCCCATAACCATAAGTCTGGGGGTATCAACTGCCAACTCAGCTATCATCTCCAGCAGCTCGGGCAGGGTTGCTGTCACACCGCAGGGAGTCAGGTACATAATCAGCAAACCCACCTGTATCCCCTGATCCCATCTCACAAAGAGGGACTCACATCCTGCTCTCTGTGGAACAGTGACCTCCCTCAGTCGAAGACCCTCGTTAACAATAACCGCCACCCCACCACCCCTACCCTGGGCCCTCGGCTGATGAAATGTATGGAAACCTGGTGGGCACATTTCAACCAGGGGCACCCCCCTTCCGTGCCCAACCAGGTCTCGGAAATGACTAACAGGTCCGCACCCTCCTCCCGTATAAGATCATGAATAAGGGGGGCTTTATTCACAATGGACCTGGCATTGAACAACATCAACATCTTTGACTGAAGATATTAAGATATTTGTGTCTGGAAATGCTTGCAGAATTCTCCTAAGCAAGATATGGATATACCAGAGTTGTGAATCACGACTATATTCACATTCCTCCTTAGTCATGGAGTTCTTTGAGTATCACCATTTCATAGAGAGTGAAAGTGAACTTGGAGATCCCCAACTCCTTTGTAGTATAGGACTCTCCTTGAGTAACAGGATAAATGTGAGGGGGAAATCAGGGGGGTAGTGAATAAGGAACAATTTTGCCCTCTTAAGATTTAAAGGAAATTAAAAATATACATAAAATAAAAAATTTCTAGGCAGCTAAACTCTGTCTTTCCGAGTCCTTCATTTTCCACTTTCTTTCCATCACTGACGTCAATGAACCTACCCAGGGAGAATTGGCAAGTATAACAAGTCAACAGGGCTGATCCTTACCTGATTATATGGCATCAAGTTGTCAAATCCTGGGAATTGTACAGACCGTCTCCAGAAGGAATCCATTTATTGTATTTCCATTTTAGAGTGCAAAAATGAAGACCACCACCAGATGGGAGCAGTGAGTTAGGGTTTTCTGTAATTTCTATTATCTAGTGATCAGCTGGATTTTGATAGTTCAAAATCTGATTTATTTTTGTGGACTGCACAATGCTGGATTATACATTATGGAAAACTTTTATTTCCTTCACGTTGTTGAGCTGTGCCTTAGGCTACAATGAAGAAAGAGAAACTTGGGCGCTTTTAATAAGCTTGCCTTCTCTCTGCCGCTTCCCACTTCATTTCCGATAATTAGCTTTTTGTACTATGGGAATGGGAGCTAGAGGTTCCCCCAAACAGGCTTCTCGATACTACCGTAGTAATTTTGTCTCATTGCTATGCAAGTCACTCCGTGCTCAAAAGTCATCCGAAAAAAGTCATTCTTTTTTCTTTTTTTTTCTTTTATGTACACTGAATATGCACCAAAACAAATTCCTTGTGTGTCCAATCACACTTGGCCAATAAAATTCTATTCTATTCTATCATAATTCAGTTGGGCTATGACGGGGCTACCAATTCCTTCAGTCTTCCAAGCTACGTGCAATCCTATTGCAGAGGAGAAGTTGCAAGACTATGAGACGCGCTCCCAGCTCTCCTTTGCCTTCAGCCAATCATCTCTCACTTTTCGAATTGAGAGCCAATGAGATTTGAAAAACAATCCAGGCAGCGCGGTTCGGAGGATCCCTATTGGTTCAACCGAAGAACGCGAAGGCAATTATTTTCAATTGCTGACCAATCGTTCTCGGGTGGCTTCGGCTTTTCCGAGGACTCGAGGGAGAAAGTGGCAAATTTGAATGCGTAGCGGCGCTCGAGGAAAATAAAGTGAAAAATAATTTGGAGCGTTGCTGGATTCTTCGTGGGAAAGGTGAGGAATGAAGTCGTATTTCTCATAGAAAGATGCATTTAAGTTAGGATTGTTATTTTCTCTGCATTGTCAAGAGAAAAGTAGCGGGTGTGAATACTGATATGCTAAAAAACTGAAAATAGATAATATGTATGTGTCAGTCATTTGAGATAAGCCAATTCAAGAAACAAGCAGGGCAGGGATTCCAGGAATTATATTAATGTTAATGTGGAATCATACATCATTATAAAAGTCTGCCCAAATTTCTTTCTGTCCCATCTTATACTAAATAAAAGCAAGGGCTATTTAGAATTTCTTTTTCACAGTTTCCACTTTTTCAGGACCGCATTTCCTCCAAATTATCAACTAAGGGTTCACTCCTTCCTTCACCTCACGATAGTTTGCTACTCATGGAGACATGCAGATAGTTGTCAGGCTTCTGCAGTAATCTTAGATTACACAATCAAAAATTAATTTGATCGGAGGAAAATTAAGGTCAAAGAAGAAGAGAAATAGCATCACCAGGCCCTCGCACAGATATTTCGATCAATCAGCAGAACATAAGGATGGAACCTAGCATGGAAAAGAAGGAAATACACATTTATTAGAAGAGGGTAGACAAAGTTAATGAAAGATTGAAAGTAAGGGCTAGAAAAGTGTAGAAGATCTTACTGGAAGTTGGCGAAGAATTTTAGGAGCCAAGAAATATAGTCAGAATGGGCACAGAAGTAACATGTACCCTGTATTTGGTGCACTACTCTGATATTTAACTTGTATGCACACTTGACTGTTGAATAAAAATGTATTGCTACTTCTTGCATTTTCTTGGTTTATAAGAATCCACAATTGACCAGGCAAGATCTGAATAAAATCAGGTTTCAAAAAGGGCAAGAAGCTTTCAGTCATTCTATTATTGCATTATGTTGTGGAAAGCATACCTAAGATTACCTGATTAGGGAAAGACAGTTCCATGAACTTGGAAGGTGACGTTTGCATTTTATTTGGGTGGCCATATAAATGTTCTTAATTAAAATAAATATTGCTGTATATAGTGTAGGAAGTTAGGACCCATCCCCCTCCTAGAAGAATGAAATATTTTAGAAAACATTTAAAAGGCAGAATATATTTCCCTGGATGAGAAATGGAGAAACATGTTTTAAAGACAAAGCAGCTTCCTGACTCCCCCCACCTTTGTCAATGGGTCAGAGACAGAAACTCACTCCCCCAACCTTTGTCAATGGGTCAGAGGTAGAAACTCATTCTCCCCATCTTTGTCAATGGCACCATCATCTGCAACACAATAGGACCCACCTAGCAACAGAAACTCACCACATGACACCTGGGAAGATTACATCAGCCAGCAAGGCTAGCTAAGACCCCCACCCCCTGAGAGTCTGACAACCAATCAGGATACTCTTCTTGTGCCCCAGAAAGTTCAAAGCTCAGAAAAAGCATAAAGCCAGGGAGCGCACAGGATCTCATCCCTTTTCTGTTCAGGAACTCAAGCCATGTGATCCTGACCACCATTAAACCATCTTTCCAAGCAGCCTCCATGTTTCCAGTATCTTTGTTCCCACTTGGAACTGAACCCAGATGGATATTTCTTCCAACAATAGATCACTTCTACAGGTATTGAGACATTGTAGAAGTGCAATGCTTCCCTGAGTTAAGATTGTTTTAGGAGGTCTCTGGAGGTTTGTTAATGTTTTATAATATTACTATTTATAAATATGCAGGCAGAGCATAATCAATGTTGAACAATTCAGGGAAGCGGCTAACAAAACTCTTAGGAATACTATTTCCCCAAAAGAAAACTCTTTGCTTAAACTAATGCAAAATAATTGCAGAAAAGTAAAGAACTGACCCACGAAGATGGGAAAGGAAATAGGACAACAATCAGAATGCTTACCTAGCTATTTCTAGCAAAAGAAGAAACTGGAATAAAACCAAATGGAATTGCCTGTGCAAATAACATTCCAATGATCCTGCCTGTTACATAATCCAGACTTCCCTTCCTATCTGATTTCATTGGTAGCAGAATGGTAGCAGAATTTTGTATGAATCTTACTCAAAACTATAACCCATTTAGTTCAATGAGACTAATTCCTATGTAAACATGAATTCCTGTGTGATTTGAAACACATGTATCCTTCAATTTAGTCATGTAAGTATAATTTTAGACACTGAAAAACAATTTCTCCATTTTATAATTTCACTTATGTATTAGGAGTGTGAAATCTGGTGACATGAGCTGGGTTGTGGAAGAGTGGAAAGAGGGTCTTTCCACCAGAGTTCTTCAGAAAATTCATGATCTTGAAAGTCAAGTTGATAAATTTAAAAAGGAACGTCAGCAAAGGCAATTTCAGCTGGAATCTCTGGAGGCAGCTTTGGAAAAAGAGAAGCAGAAGGTATTATAATTACTGTATAGCACAGTGCTTTTTGAAAAAAATATCATCACATTTCTCATAAGTCCTGTGTTGATTCAAAGCTTGCATACTAAAAGCAGACAGGTTAGTGTTGTTTTTAGCATGTGTTTATTTCATAACTAGCTGTTACCTGAGGGGGAAAAAGTTCACCCAAAATGTTGCCCTTTATTCTTGGAGATTAAATAAAAGGGTAAAATTTAATTGAGTTTTCATAGGCCACAAACTGTTGGTGTCTTCATGTAGGGAAACAACAGGACATAATTCCAATTCCTTAACCATGTATTCCAGTATTTCTGTTTGGAAAAAGAAATACTTTCTATTAAAAGGAATGTTTCTTTTACATCAGGGGTGTCAAACTCACGTTGTCACGGTTGTGTCACGTGACATATCAGGACTTTCTCCCCCACCCACCCCTTTGCTGAAACAGGTGTGACACTTTTGGCCCATGGGCCGGGAGCTTGACAGCCCTATTTTAAATTAAAAGGATTGTTCCTTTTTGATCATGTTTTGTGTAGCTCCAGTTAAAAGTTAACTTGGTGTTCAAAAAAAAAAAAATGAACTCAATGTTTAAACTGGTCAAAGGTAACCCTTGGCTCATAAGTCATATGAGTGGGACAAAGATGAAAACTTTATTTGTTCAATTTCCTTGGATATAGTAATGGAAATGAATTCACATGCATTAAAAATTACACATTGTATACAACATTTAGGGATGTGGTGGCTCAGGGGCTAGGACGTTGAGCTTGTTGATCGAAAAGTCAGCAACTCGGCGGTTCGAATCCCTAGTGCTGCCGTGTAGTAGCTCCCGTTACTTGTCCCAGCTTCTGCCAATCTAGCAGTTTCGAAAGCACGTAAAAATGCAAGTAGAAAAAATAGAGACCACCTTTGGTGGGAAGGTAACAGCGTTCCGTGCGCCTTTGGCATTGAGTCATGCCAGCCACATGACCATGGAGACGTCTTCGGACAGTGCTGGCTCTTCGGCTTTGAAACGGAGATGAGCACCGTCCCCTAGAGTCGGCAATGACTAGCACATATGTGCGAGGGGAACCTTTACCTTACCTTATGCAACATTTGGAAGGCTTAAGGCCCAGAGCAAAAGGTTTATGGAGCCTTGAGATTATGGCTAAATATTTAGGAGCTGAGATAAGTACTATATAACATAGTTTTTTACTTTCATCTGATTTTTAAAACCAAAATGCTTAAGAAGACTCTGAGTGAGACTCTGATATTATGGAAGAGTAGTAGACCTGTTTAAATTTCCTTTCAGCATTGTTCATTTTTCATCCTATTGCTTGTCCCTATACTGTTTTATCTTAGTGGGGCGGGGGGAATACAGGGGGGTTATGTGATGGGAAAAGTAGCTTGGTACCTGGAGGGATGTGAAGGAATCTCTCTTTTTTCTCTAAACTTTTAGGTTAATATTTCTTTCTCTTTTTCTTATTTTAATTTGCAGAAAGAGAAATAGAGCTGTTTCATACCTGGGGTAGCTCTTAGGGACTCCAGCAGGCTGTTTTTGTGCCCAAAGATGGTTATCTATGCGATGAAATAGGAAAATTAGATAGCTATCTATTCTCTGTAACCACGTGAATCACATGTTATAAAAAAAACCTGAACCCTACTGTTACATTTCCATAAAATATAAGTCTACCAAAACTGGACAGCTACTAGTTGGCAACAAAGAGATGTACGCAGGTCCCCAATAGCCACTTTGCTACAGCCGAGATTGGTAGCCCTATGAAATAGGATCTTAAAGTCAGACTCTGTGGTTACATGTTCATGGATTCTTTATTATTCTTCTATTAAGGTCGGTAAGGAAAAAAATGAAGGTGCAATCTTGAAGAGAGAAAATCAGAATTTGATGGAACTTTGTGATAACCTAGAGAAAAACAGGCAGAAACTTTTTCATGAACTTCAGATGAAAGAATCACAAATTAACTTTCAAGAAGGACAGCTCATTTCGTGCAAGAAACAGGTTGAAAGTCTGGAGCAAGACCTTAAAAGGTGGACATCTTTTTAAAAGCAAGATAGTAAGTAAGGAATGGGTTGCACAGCTACATTAGCTAGCCAGCACCAAAACCATTGTCATTGTGTCTATAGCAATAGTGACAAAAGAAATTCCAAATCCAATCATATTCCATTAAAGGCACTTGGTTTGATTGGAACTGTATTCATTTAGAGGGCAAAGCTACTCATGCATCATAAAAAGTTAAAATACTTGGAAGCTTTTAACTTAGAACCTACTGTACTTTTCAGAGTATAAGACGCACTCCCCCCCCCCAAAAAAAAAGAGAGTAGAAATGCCTGTGTGTCTTATACAGCAAATGTTGCCGAAGCCCCACCCGCCAGCTCCCACCTCCCAGCAATTTACCTCCTTTCAGCAAACAGCCTGGCCAGCTTCAGCACAGCCTGATTTAGCATGAGCAACTGATTGGCAGTTGGATTGGCCTCCTGGAATACCTCCTATCAGTTGTTCTAGGCTGCGGGGATCACTGCTGACCATCGGCGCTGTCACTGTCCATCACCAGTGTCACCTATCGCCGCCTCTGCGTGCTTCTTTTTCGGTCTCTGTGCATCCCGTTTTCTGCTTCTGTGCATCCTGTTTTCGGATTGTTCCAGGCAGTGGGGATCAGTGGTGGGGATCCCCACTCCCTGGAACAGGCCGAAAGTGAGATGCACGGAGGCCGAAAATGGAACGCATGGAGGCCAAAAACAGGATGCACAGGCTGAAAATGGGGTGCGTGGAGGTGGTGATAGGTGACAGCACCGATGGGCAGCAGCAATCCCCACAGCCTGGAACAGCTGATAGGAGGTATTCCAGGAGGCTGATCCAACCGCCAATCAACTGCTCGTACTAAACAGGCTGTACTGAAGCTGATCTTGCTGTTTGCTGCAAGGAGGTAAATTGCTGGGAGGCAGAGGCAGATTTTTTTTTCTTGTTTTCCTCCCCAAAAGCTAGGTGCGTCTTATACTTCGGAGTGTCTTGTAGTCTGAAAAATATGGTATATAAAAAAGGAATATTATAACACTATTTAAAATTATACATGGTAAGAGGAAAGTGAAGAGAGACTTCTGTCTTTCTGATAATAGCTGCTTGTAGAATGAATCAAGACAAAAGGAGACACCAAATCCATCATTAATGTATTCAAATTGCTATAATAAGTTGGAATGATGGCCACCAATTTCTGCTGCTTTAAGAAATGGTTGGATAAATTGATGGAGGACAAAGCTATTAATGGATCCTGATTATGTTGGCTGTGTTTTCTTTCTAGTAGCAGTGACAATGTGCCTCTCAAGATCATTTTTGGGAAAACCAAAGCTGGAGGGTATTCTCTCCAACTTGTGGGCATTTCATAAGCATGTAGTTTACCACTTTGAATGGAATACTGATTAAATTGGCCTTTTTTCTAATGTAGGAAAGCTCTTTTGATGTTTTTTTAGTTACTAATGAATTACATAAAACAATACCCTTTTTTCAGCTTTGTTTTATTTTTGCAAATAGGAACATTTCCCTGGGAAATTATAGTATCCAATCTATCTAAAATTGGCACTGAAAAATTGGGGTTTAGCATCCCAAACTGAGCATTTTAATAAATAAAATAGTTTTTATAATCTGTATGAGTGTGTGTGTATGTATGTGTGTATGGATAGATAGATAGATAGATAGATAGATAGACAGACAGACAGACAGACAGACAGACAGACAGACAGACAGACAGACAACTTTGGTCTGGATCCATATTATAATGCAATGAAGGAAGGCAGTATTAAATTGCAAGCCTGTAATCTATATTTGAGGTGAAATAATATTGTCGTTTTCAGTGCTCCCACCAAGATTATTATTTTACCATTTCCTTGATTTTAAATACTTTCTGATAAAAAGGTTACATTGTTTATATTTTAAAGACATGTAGCCACAGTTTCCCCTTGAAACAGGAATGATTTCTGAGTAACCATACACAGAATTGCTCAGTAAGTTAGGTTGAAATTAATTTACACTGAATTCATTGGTACAAGTAATTTCCTAATGTGTTCCTTGAAATTCAGTCAGCTTAAATTCAGTCTTAAGTTGTTTTGTTGCTATCCTGAATTTCTATCCCTTTCATTAACAAAAATAGATACAAATCTGAACTGGAAAAACAACCAAAGACCTTTGGCAGTGGAGATACATCTTTTGAAAACACATCACAGAGAAGCGACACTGGTTCTCCAGCATCAATCTACAATGGTATAAGAGATATTTGTATATATGCATATTTTCCCCCTGGGGATCTTACGAATATAATTCTTTCTTTACTGAAAGCATCTCTATTCAATATCTTCATCCTTTTTACCGTAAAAGGTTTATTGTGACATTTTTGTTCAACATTAATAGATTCAAAAATCCAAGAGTGTCAAAGAAAATCCTGCCATGAAATTGAAGAAAGAAAACACCTGGAGGAAGAACCAAAGAGCATGGCAAGTCAAGTAAGACTTTAAAACCCTGTGTGGTATCTATATATACTAGCTGATTTGAAATAAGAATCGTATGATTCATAAATAATTTTAAAGTCAAGATTAGAGGTAATAATTGAATAACGTATCTTTGTTTGCTAGTGTTAGTGATCAATCATAGGTGACAATGCGTGGCTAATGATACACTTTTGTAATTTATAATAATAGAATCTTGAATTGATAAATTGTAAATTTATGAGAAGAATTTAATGGTCTAAATCAGGGGTCTCCAACCTTGGTCACTTTAAAACTTGTGGACTACAACTCCCAGAGGGAGTTGTAGTCCACAAGACTTAAAGTGATCAAGGTTGGAGACCCCTGGTCTAAATATCAATTTTATCACGTATCAGTTACATCCTTACCTAAGCAGAAAATAAATTCAGTTTTGTGAAGGAAGGTTGAGGATTTCTGCATGATTCAAAACATCTCTGTTGTATATTAACTGCTCTCTCATATCCAAAGTCTGGGAGAAAATGTTGGCCCTACTAAGGGGGATAGAATAGGATAGTGGGGGACTGTAGGTGACTTCAAGTCGTTCATATGTGAAAAACTAAAATCAAGTCTACAGTTGGTTGTTTCATTATCCTTTACTGAAGCATCTTCTTTATTAAGTCCATTTTCTCTCTTACTTTTAGACGAAAACTAATGCCTTGCATTCAGAAGGTAATATAACTCGCAGAGAAATTGCTCGGCACCAAGCTTCCTCATCTGTATTCTCATGGCAACAAGAACAAACTCCAAGTTACCCTTTGTCCAGCCATCGAGAAACTTCTCGTAGCAGTGGGTCAACCAAATCAAAATTTCCTTTGGAATCTGCAGGAACTCCTAGTCCTAATATTATAAAATTAACCAAGAAAGATTTCATCAATTGCAAGGTTGCCAACAGCAACCAGGATTCTTCAATCACTGAGGAACTGAAAACTCAGAACAAAGGTATTTTAAAAATATTAGAAGCAACTTATTCTTCATATATTTGACAATGCAATCATTTTTCTGCAATAGACAGCCACTTTGGCTAGCCGTTAAGGCACTAGGCTAGGAACTATGAGACTGTGATTTGTAATCCCACATTAGTCATGAAAGCTGGCTGGGTGACAAACTGGTTGGCAATTCCTGGCAATCAATGGATGAACACTTGGTTGATCTGAAAAAAAACAACACCAAAATGCTAGGAAGAAAAAAATACATTTTTTCTGCAATGCCACCATAATATTATCCAACTAACCCTTCCTTTTGCACATTTATAAGAGCAGAAGAGTGTACACGATTCCTTGAGCTCCATAGAATGGGCAGGACTCAAATTTCACACTTTTTGAAGGGAGAGTTGTTGTTGTTGTTGTTGTTGCGAAGTCGTGTCCGACCCATCGCGACCCCATGGATAACATTCCTCCAGGCCTTCCTGTCCTCTACCATCCTCTAGGGAGAGTATGAACATTTAAAATGGTAGAAAATAAAGCTTCAGAGTTTTAGGGGCTGCTTAGACCTGTAATACTCTCTTTCAAAATCATCTTTTCTCAAAACAATATTTTTTTGTCATTTTGAGTGGGACTAAAGGGCAGAATGGGGGCCTTAATCCTGTGTCCCTTAATTCCCCAGCACCAAAATAAATGGATCCAAAAATGTCAGCACGGTAAAGTCCTAATATCACCTGTTGCTGCACAATGGCACAATGGAAAGAAGAATCGTGTACACTCTTCTGTTGTCTTATGAATGCACAAAATGAAGGGTTAGTTGGATAATATTATGGTGGCAACCAAGCTGAAATTGATTATCCATGCCTAATTTGCTGCTAGACGATATGAACATTACAAAAAAGGTTATGATTTATACTGAGTATCAGAATAATAGTCTTGTCTAGGGCAGTGCTGGTGAACCTTTTCGGCACCAAATGCTGAAACGGGAGCACGTGGGCATGCGTGGTGGAGCACCAGAAACCAGAAAAGCAACTCCCCAGTGTGCATGCCAGGAGCACCGGAAACTGGAAAAGCAGTTCCCTGGCATGCATGCACGTGTTGGGAAACTGAGCTTCCAGTTTCTGGCATGCGCATGTGCACCAGTTGAGAGACTGGGATCTGCTCTTCCAGTTTCTGGCGCTCCCGCATGCACGAAGACCAGCCGGCCAGTGTGCATGTGCACTCCAGAACCTGGAAGAGAAACGGGCAACAGATGGCGTGCTCAGAGAGTTGGCTCTGCGTGCCCTTGCCAGCACACGTGTCATAGGTTCACCATCTTAAGAGAAAGGAAAGATTTCAAGCCAGAATTCGTAATGGAAAATATAATAACTGATGTATCATTTACACAGAAATAACACCCAGAGTTTTCCTTAGACGGAGTGGTTTTTCTTGGCTGAGATTATACTGGGCTTTTGGAAGAACATGTCACTGACCTTTGGCACAAGCTAGGACAAAAACTATTTTTGTTTGCATTTTCATTTAATTAGAACTAAATATAGTTAATAGGATCACTTTCCAATTGGGGATTCAATGATTTCCCCTTTTTTGATGTATTGTGGTCAAATCATAACATAATTTGGTAAGGATATTAAGAGGGCTTCTATATTCTGAGGGCCTTAAATTGGGTACCACTGCTCAGGAACAGTATAGAACCTGCCTCTGAAGCAATCCAAATCCAACATGTATCAAGGTATACTGTATTTATATTTTATGCATATAATTTTTTATATGTAGAGCTAAGATGCAGAATTCAGGAACTAGAAAATAAATTACAAATTCAGACACAAGACATGAAAGCCAAGGTAATGAAGCTTCAGGATACTCAGCTGCAAGTGGAAAAGATGCAGATGGAATTAACTGAAAAAGAGAAAACTCTGAACAAGGCTAGAAATGAAATAATTAAAATTAGTGTACAACTGGATCAAACGACTGATCAGGTAATGTGCTTTTTAAAATCTTGGAACCTTTTAAAATTCCAAAAACTGTTGTATGTATGGCAGACCAACGCTAATTGAGTTAAATATAACATAAATATGCTTGTCTGCATGAGCTGTGTCTCTTAGAGAGGACTTGCCTAAACTTACCCATAGAGTTTACACTGCTTGGTTTCCTAACCCTAATTGCTTTGAGGTGGGGAGAGGACCAATTTTTATACTGCACTTACACTGAATGATTGAAGATTGCTGTTTTGAATAATACTTGCAAATCTGTAAGGTAATGCCCATCAAGCTTGTACTTAGTGTTTGGGTTCTTTTTTCCAATATGTAGAACTGAGCATTTGCTGGTTGAGATTTGGAGTTGCCAAGTTTTAGACCAATCGGAAACAAAGTCAAGGTCATCTTGAAGGGTAGAAGTATTGTTAGTGGTATTCAGTAGTTTGACATCATCAGCAAAAAGAACACAATAACTTGAGATAAGGTCACAGAGATCATTTATGTATAGTATGAAGAGTGTTGGACCAAGAACACTACCTTGGGGAACGCCACTTTTGACAGGAACAGGATTTGATAAAGCGTTACCAATTTTGACCACTTGTTGTCTGTTTGACAGGAAGGCATTTATCCAATTGTGAAGAGGTCCTGAAATGCCATAGGATTTTAGTTTTAGGAGAAGTTTATCATGTACTACTGAGTCAAAAGCTTTGCAGAAGTCTATGTAGATTGCATCTATTGCTTTTCCTTGATCAAGGTTAGTAGTCCATATGTTTTTGCAGTGGAGAAATTGTAAGTTACATGATAATTTTTTTCTGAAACCAAATTGTTTATTAGAGAGTAGGTTGTTTGTTTCAAGGTGGAGTGTAATGGATTGGTTTATGATAGATTCCATTACTTTGCATGAGACACAACATAGAGAGATAGGTCTGTAATTTTCAACTAGGCTGGGATCTCCTTTTTTGAAGATAGGGATGACTGTGGCTAGAGACCAGAGTTTGGGAAGGGAACTAGTCGTGAAGGCTTTATTAAAGATTATGCTTAGGGGTTCTGCTATATTAATTGAAAGTTTTTTTAAAAAAGTATGTGCATAGTTCATCAGGTCCAATAGATAATGATGGTTTCAGGTTGTGAAGAGCTTTTTCAACATTATCTTCTGTGAAGTCTATATGTGTTAAGTCGTTGTTAACATTTTTTGTACGATTGAGGAATGTCGGATATGAGCCATCGCTGTTTACAAAGACTGAGCCGAAGAATGTGTTAAAGAGGTTTGCTTTAACTGTTTCATCAGTACATTCTTTGCCGTTTGATTCTTTTAGTGGTGGAATGGATCTTGTTTCTTTAAGTTTATTGTTTACAAAACTATAAAAAGCATGATTGGAATTAGTGCATAGAAGGTCTTCTTCTTGCTTGGTGTGGTAAATGTTACATTCAGTTTTTATTTGGTTGCAAATATTTCTGTAGCGGTTTTTGAAGTTTGCTACATAGCCCTTTTTGTTTCTTCTCCAGAGGGATTTTTTTTTTGATTGAAGCTTTTTTATTGATATGGGTAATTTTTATTTTTATTTTGGTGGTGATTTGTGGTATGTATAATTTGATGATTTTATTGATTACAAGTAGGAATACTTTATAGTGGTCTTCTGCAGTGATACAGGTTGAGAATAGATTTTGCCAGTTAAGAAATGAGAGATCATTGTTTGTAAGGTCATAGTTGGCTTTTTTAAAATTGTAGTTTGGGGTACTATTGTTATGACGATTTATGTTAGGGCATATATTTAGACAAAAGTCTATCATGCAGTGGTCACTGTTGGAAAAGGGTTATTTTACTTGTAGTCCATAAATTGTGTTCATGTTATTACAAAAGATGAGGTCGAGGCAGTTCTTGAGCCTGGTATTGTTAGTTATTAGTTGCTCAAGAGCTAGGTTTGTAACGGCGCTGTATATTATAGTATGGATTGGTTTGGTTGTACATTCATTTGTATTCCAGTTAATAGAAGGTAGATTTAAGTCACCCAGGAAGATGAGAGGATATGGGCAGGAGGTAGCCCATGTTAGTAGTGAGGTTAACGTATTTGCATGAGCGATGTTGTAGTCAGAGGCTCTGTAGCATAGTATGAATGTAAGTGTGGTGTTGGTGGACAGGTCGCATATAATAGTTTCAGGAAGAGAAAGTTTATGTGCAACTTGAATATTTTTTAAGTTCAGTGATTTTTTGTAAAAGATAGCTACTCCACCACCTCTGCGGTGTTCACGATCTGATCGAAGGACTTGATATTCTTTGTTTGAAATAATGGAGTCAGTGAGGGATAAGTTTAGCCATATTTCACACACAAATATGATATCAAATGTACCATTGTTTAATAAGAGGGTAAATTCAGCTAATTTGTTTACAACACTTCTTGCATTTATTAATTTACATTTGAGACCTGTAGTGTTTGGTGTAGGAGAGGTAAGGGGCATGCATACCTAGTTATGATTGGTAGTTGATTGAGGATTATTTGTAACAGGTGGTAGAAGGAAGGTTGGTTTAGCAATGAATGGTTGATCATTGGATGATTGGAGGTTTTGAATGGGTGGTTGAAGATTAGTAGGTTGATGGATGTTTTGATTTATAGATGGATGGATGCCTTGTTTGATGGATGGTTGAATGTTTTGATTGAATTGTGGTTGGGTGGATTTTCTTTTTATGCAGTCAGCACAGTAGTCAATGTAAAGGTTAGTTTCACCTTCTTCTTGCTGTCGTTTGAGCTCTGAACGAAGTTCACGGGATCTGATACGTTGTAGGAATGATAAGTCTGGTCTAGCTCTAAATTTGTTGTAGCTGAGGTTGTTTCTGGCAATTGTGTTTATAGTATAAATGAAATTTCTTTCGCTGGTTTCATTTTTGCATATGATTCTACAGAATTTAGGTGCTACTGAACCATCACTGTATTTGAATTCAGGTCCATCTCTGGAGACTTCGGTTATTTCCACTAGGGTCAAAGGTTGATAATTTGTAATTTGAAATGATGTTTCGTATTTTATCAATATCTGGTTCATTTGTAATATCTAGACCAAATAATATAGCATTTTGTCGCTTTTTTTCTCTCTCAATTGTATCTCTTACTAGTATTGTTACGTTGTTTGGTTGATTGGTAGATGCTTGTGGTTTAGTTTGTATACAAGGCAATGTTTGTTGATTTGGGAGATGTTTTTGATCAGTTGTGTTTCCATTTATTTTAGTTATAATTTTATTTTCAAGGTTTGTGAAACGTGCATCAAGTTGAGCATCAAGGTATGCTAGTAATTTTTTTTCTAAGTTTGATAGAATGGTGTCAAGTTGTGCATCAAGGTGTGCTAGTAATTTTTTTTCTAAGTTTGATTGAATGGTGTTAATGACAGTTTTTTCAATGTTTGATAAAATAGAGTTAGTGATAGTTTTTTGTAAGTTAGCTTGAATAGATTCGATGATATTTTGTTGAGATTTTATAAATGTATCCATGTTTAGTGTATTATCAGATGTAGGATAATTACAGTTATGACATAATTTTGATTCGTATTGGTCATTATTTGCAGTTGCATCTATTGATCGAGAGCGTTTTGTATTTTTGTATTTTATTATTTATTATTATATTATTATTTATAATAATATTATTAAATAATAATATTTATTATTATTTTATTATTTATTATTATTTTGATTAGGTCCTAGTTCTCTGCATTAGCTATCACATCACTCTGGCTATTTTTTCTTAACTACCAGATGAGTACCAGAAACATTTCCCATCTGTTGTGACGTAGGCTTACTGAGTCATTACAATACACAATTAGTCCCAAAAAATCTATTTTATTGTAACAGCTGAGAATTCTTTTCATTCCCAGCTGAGTCCCAATTAGTTGGAAAACACGTCCTTCAGAAGAAGTCCTTCGGGATAATCACCAACCTTTTTCTTCTTTGACACCCTACCAAAGGCCTAACTTGGCAAAGCCCCACGGAGTTCAGAAATAAACAAGAGATGCCGACTGGAAACAGAGTTAGCAACGTTGCTTTCCTGCAAAAGGTCCAAGTGCCTTTGTTTCTTTTTTAGGCCTTATGGAAGGGGCAATCATATCCTGTCCTTACTCCTGAGTCATCCCTTTTGCTTTAGCTGCTCTTGCCTTCTGGCAGCTGTGCACATGTGTGCACTAGGAACATGCTCCTCCTGTTCCTCTGCCTCTCTGCTGTCCGACTCTGGAGACTCCAGAGTCCATGCATCACTCCCAGATGGCCCTGGCCCCATCTCTGCCTCCGAGGTGGAGCCCTCATCCAGGCCTTCCCCAGACTCCAGGACTGGCTCATGTTCCTCCCCAGCTTCCTCACTGTCTGACTCAGCTGCCAACTCCGCAGGCTGCTGGTGGACCACAACACCATCCATATTACCTTTACATTCTCTCTTTATAGCTTACAGCAAAGGAGAAAAAGTTCAGAGGACTCTCAAATGAGCTAAACTGTCAGAAGCAAAATTTTGAAAGTGTGCAGTGTGTTTTACAACAGAAGATTAAGGACAAGGACCAAGAGGTGAGGTGCTACATTATAGTTACAGGTAGTGCTTCTTACAATCATTTGTGTAACAATGGTTCAAAGTTATGATGACCTTGGGAAAGGTGAGTCACAACCTGTTGTGACCCAGGTTCCTGGACTCGGACTCCTGGAGGACGATGATTCAGAAAGTGAGGAGGAACTGGTAAGGCCTGCTTCCCCTGGGCCCTCTCCCTCCCTGGCACCCACCCAGGAGGAGGAGGAGAGGCTAGTAAGGCCTGATTCCCCCGGGCCTTCTTCTGATTTGGCAACACCCCAAGAACAATCTTGACTTGATGCAAGACTGCGCAGATGTGACCGGCGCGCGCAGCAGAGGAGGCATTGGGACAAAGTCAAAGAATGATGAGTCACGGATGAGTCACAGGGGCTATAAAGCAGGAGGCGGAACTTCCTGGCTTTTTGTCTTGGACAAAGCAGTGAATTTGCGCGGGCAAATTGTTTCAATGGAGGAAAGAATATATTCATAAGTAACTCTGGCCTTATCTATAATTTCCTGGTTATCTCCAGAGACTTGGCAGGCGCGTGGGTAGACATGGCCAAACATCTTTGTGCCAGAGGAATCCAGCCTAATCCAGCCATTTATATAAATAAATTTGAAAAGGAGGCCTTTGACTGACTCTTTGTTGGGAGTATTGGGAGAGGGAAACAGAACACAACCTGTATTTATGACTATTGTACCACCACCATGGTCCTGTGATCACAATTCAGACACTTGGCAACTGGGTCCCCTTTACAACTGGTTGCAGCATCCTGTGGTGATGTGTTTGCGATTTGTTGTCTTTTTTGGTCAATTTCCAGAAAAAAATATTCACTGGGGAAGGTAAACTTCCTCAGCAACTGGTTGCAGCTTTAGTAGAGAAGACATTGAAAGTGTGCAGTGTGTTTTACAACAGAAGATTAAGACAAGGACCATGCGCTTGAAGGAAACATGTGCTTTCTTAATTGAAAAATAATATTTGAATAGTTAATGGGAAACCTGGGAAATCTAATCTCTTGAGAATTTCTGGTTTTAAATTTTTTTGTTTATAAGAAAATATTCCATGTTCATCAGCATCCCTCCCTTCCTAATGTCAGAGTTCTAGTTGTCATATTTATATGAGTAGACAGAATTGTCCCAACAAAGAATGTGGTTTGAAAACTCAGAAGTCCATAGAACTATTCTTGGTGCAGGTAGTATAACAGACTAACTAGCAATTTTAAGTATGTTCAGTTTCGGGTCAGCCTCTGCCTATCATATGTAGAAAAATTTCCAGCTAGATATTAGTCTGTACCATTAGCAGGAATATTTACTCAGTTCCAGAAGTTTATGGCCTTATAAGAGCTGTGGTAGCGCAGTGGTTAGAATGCAGTATTGCAGGCTAATTCTGCTGACTGCCAGCAGTTTGATTCTCACCGGCTCAAAGTTGACTCAAGCCTTCCATCCTTCCAAGGTCGGTAAAATGAGGACCCAGATTGTCGGGGGCAATATGTTGACATTTGTAAACTGCTTAGAGAGAGCTGTAAAGTACTGAAGCAGTATATAATTGCAAAACAATTCTAGTACTAGGGGCCGGGATAGCTCAGGCTGTTAGAAGCCTGTTATTAGAACACAGCAGCCTGCAATTACTGCAGGTTCAAGCCCGGCCCAAGGTTGACTCAGCCTTCCATCCTTTATAAGGTAGGTAAAATGAGGACCCAGATTGTTGGGGGGGCAATAAGTTGACTTTATAAAAATATACAAATAGAATGAGACTATTGCCTTATACACTGTAAGCCGCCCTGAGTCTTCGGAGAAGGGCGGGATATAAATGTAAACAAAAAAAAATAATAAGTCTAAGTGCTATTGCTATTGCTATATACATGCTCATACAGCTTTTTCTATTAGGCAACTTTTAAGCCCATTTATTATCTTTGCATTAGATTTCATACGCAAAAATACATTTCTGTGCATGTGCATAATCCATATATTTGTTGACAGTGATCAACAATATATGTTGGAAAACATCTATTTTATTTTTACTAGAACGTGATGTCAAACTTTGAGACATTTTGGAGAATATCAGGGACAAGATGGATAGTTTAGTCTAAATCTGTTGTTAGATATTGTCTTAAGCTAATGAAAAATATTTTTTGCTAGAAGGATTATTTTTCATTTTCTTTCCTCTAGTACTAGAATTGTTTTGCAATTTTTTTCCTTAATTGTGAGCATTGAAATATTTTGAAACCTTGCTCAAATGACTGAAAGAAAAGGAAGCATTAGATTTTATGCACAGTGCATATAAGACCTTACTTATTTGTATCAAGTATAACATATAGAAACATATCCATGACTTCAGCGATATTTTAATTTAAAATATAGCTACAAATTAATTTTTGAATAATATAGAGCTATCTGTTGTTTCAGGACAGAAATATGTTATGTGACTGTTCCATGATTTCTAAATTTCGAACCAGTAGTGAACACCCAACCTGGGCTGACAAATGTATGACTCTAAGCCCTAAAATTCTTATTCCTGCTCAGTTTCTTCATCATTCAGATTTTCAGATGTGATCCAGGTATAATTACAGGTAGTCCTTGACTTACGATTGTTCATTTAACAGCAGACTAGAATTATGATTGCAAAATGTAGCACCACCACTACTACTTTATTCACTTGAGTTCAATCTGGGTGCTTGGCAACTATTTTGTATTTACAACCAGTTGCCAAGTGCCCCGCAATCATGTGATTACCATTTGCAATCTTCTCTGCTGACTTCCCCAGACACTCAATGGGAAGCCGACAATGAAGGTTGCAAGCTACTGCTACCTGCTTTTCCTAAGGGCTGGCTAAAAGAACTGCCTTCTGATAGGAGCTGAATTTCTTCATCAGGTTGCAGAAATTTCTGCTCTCTTGCACTTCATCAAAGGAGTTCCTTTCTCTGCACAGAGGGGAGCTAAACTCCTTTGGAGGGGCCCGAAGCTTTTAGCTCTATTCCTGCATCCTTCTATCCCACGAGAGGAATTGAATTCCTTTGGCAGGCAGCTGTTTCAGCCACTGCCAAAGACAAGAAGGGGCTGAAATTCATGCAGAGAACAGAGAGTCAGTGCAATAAGATAAGGAGTTGGATGCCTCAAGAGCGGATGTGGGGGAGGTCCTGGAAAGTCCAGCAAAGGCCACGCACAAGTATCTTTCTCCTCAGGGACTAAAAATCCTGTCTGGATTTCAGCAGGGAAGATTTTCAGCTCCTGATGGAGCCTTCCAGAATCTACACCATCCCCTTGAGCCACCCTGGACTTTTTCCAGTTAAAATGTGTGTGATCGCTTAGTAGTCACAGTCTACTGTGTGAGTGTGAGGATTGCATCTGCTGAATGAAGCAAACTTGTGGACAGTCACATGATGTCTTGCTTAATGACTGCTTCCCTCGGAGACAAAGTTTCTGATTCCAATTATGCTTGTAAGTCAAGGACCACCTATATAATACCTTGGGCTATACAGACACTTGGTGGTTCATGTTTCTTGAAAGCTGGATTTTTCTAATTTTTTTTTAAATGGACTTTTTCTATGAGTTTCTGTTTTAGCAAGAATATTTCCATACTGTTTACTGTTCAATATGACCACAAATTAAAGCTTTCCATCTTTTATTTTACAGATTTACACAACAAAACAACAATTTGAAAAAAATGCCAGGGACTGTGCACAGAAATTAAGTCAACTTGAACAGGCTACACAAATGATGCAGTTGAAGGAAAAAGAATTGAAAGAAAATTATGAGGTAAATTAAAACTGTAATAGTAATTATACTCCTAGGGCAGAGATGAAAAAGGAGATGGAACATCTAAGTATCAGTATATCCTTAGATACCAAGCTTCCTGTCCTAGTGTTTTTAAAACAATTCTTGAGCTTTTTGACATAGAGTAGAAATCAGTTAAAATAAAGAAATCTGAGATAAAGGCTCTGTTTAAACAAAATTTCCCACAAGGATATTACAGGAGCTTCCTGGCATGGCTTTAAACAACAAAGATGACAGGTCCTAAAACTGTTAACACTAATAGATTGTAGAAAAGTTGATATTAATAAAGCTGTCAACCTGGAGGGGAAGGATAATGAAATGTCAAGAAATGAGATATATGTACTGTATTTGAGAACTAAGCATTAAATACATTAGCAAAATGTTTGTTAGTTGTGATGATCTCTCTGTATCTTTTCTCAGTGTTGATAAACATGCCAATATTTTTGTTTCTGGTCTGGAAACTGTAGTGTCTGTTCAAGCTCTACCAAAACGCAGTAGAACCTTTTGGGACATTCAGCATCACCTTTCAGACAAGTTGACATTTCCCAGATCTCAACTGCTTAAGCCCACAATTCCCAAAATGTGCACCATGGCACCCCTGGAGCACTGCAGCAAACTCACAGGGGCACTGCAAGATAGTTAAGTTTGTTGTGACATCCATTTGCGAAATTGTATTTTGGGCAGTCTTTGGCCTAGGGTACTATGGAAAAAGTATTATGGAGACACTTAGAATACCGTGAACCAAGAAAGTTGGGGAATTTTAGTTTAAGCAGATTGGGAATGATGCGATCTCATTGCAGTATAGATACATCCAATGGCAGAGTTTCAAGCAGCTGCCTGTGTGATTCAATGCCCTCCACATGTGTTAGATTACAAGTGATTACAAGAAATAAGTCTTCTTGTCTGAATCCCACCAGATTGGAAAATGAGGGTCCAGATCAATTTGAATTATATGCTTGCTGATGACACATTCAAGATAAATGGGATCGTTTTAGGAGAATATAGTGCCTTATTAAGGGACGTACTGGCTTAGTGGGTAAGAGATGCTGAGCTTGTCAATTGAAAGGTCGGCAGTTCAGCGGTTCAAATCTCTAGTGCAGCATAATGGGGTGAGCTCCCGTTACTTGTCCCAGCTTCTGCCAACCTAGCAGTTTAAAAGCACATTAAAAATGCAAGTAGAAAAATAGGGACCACTTTTGGTGGGAAGATAACAAACAGCGTTCCGTGCGCCTTTGGCATTTAGTCATGCTGGCCACATGACCACGGAGACATCTTCCAACAGCACTGGCTCTTCAGCTTTGAAACGGACATGAGCACCGCCCCCTAGAGTTGGGAACGACTAGCACACATGTGCGAGGGGAACCCTATACCTTTAGTGCCTTATTTCTTCTTGGTATAAAGTCCAGTGCTAAAGGACTTGTATCGATTTTTTTAAAACCTGCAAACTTAATTAGCCATATTTATATTCTGGAAGTATTGAATGGTAACCATTACAAGTCGCAAATCCCATGATACGTTCCATCTACCTAAACTTGATCATACAGGGATACCTTGGTACTCATCATTAATTGTTCCAGGAGACACGAGGAGTGCAAAAAATGATGAGTGCCAAACAAGCCGTGTAATTTACCAGATGACCCTTTGTTTCAACTGGGAACGACTTCTTGTCTGTTGCGTTTCCCATGTTAGCGACCTTCCCAGTTTGGCCGACTTCCTGTCTGTCCTCTGTGGCTCTCCACTTTTTTTTTGCAGCAACTTTTCCAGCATGGTCAACTTCCCGTCCATTCTTTGTAACCCTCCCTCTTTTCCTATCACAACGCATCAAATAACAAACAAACAACTAGTACCAGGACAACATTTTCACTTCAAAATGTGTCAAGTATCAAATGCTAGTTAGGAGCTCAGCTCAGGAGGTACCACTGTACTTGAGAGTTTTTTAAAATAACTATCAATTCAAGAACTTGCTTACTCTCAAAACTTAAAACACCAAGAGGAAATGTATGAAGTATATATGTAATACCAACAATTATATTTTGTAAAGATAGAAAGGTATGAAAAGAGAAGATGGATGGTATAAACTAATTTTAGCCATTTAGCTTTCCCCCTTCCTTTATCTCCTTGATTTTCTTTGGCTTTTTTGTTATTTTTCTACTGTCTGTATAATATTGTTTACCCTAAGTGGAAATAGCATAATGGATTTGTATGTCAAAAATTGCTCAAATACTTTCAAAGGTGGGCCTCTGGGGAGAACATTGGCACAATCCCCTGATTTTTCTAACTATTTTTTTTTGTTAGAGAGAACCGAGGCAGAGATTGATCAACAGAATCACCAAGAAGTTCAGCCTTGCTCTGATGCTGATTTGCTTCAATTGCTGGAAATACAAACCTGCTTTGCCAGCAAATTTCCAGCTTATGCTTCCCATCCTGGTGGCCCCTTCCCTTACACTTGGCTTGGGTGCCTTGGTGCCCATCTGTTGGTAGCAACTCAATGGATAATTGAGGGCTCGAGACCAACAAAGCTCTGCCAATGCCATCTGTTATCTTAGCAACTCAGGAGTGGGTGGTGCACGGATGTATGTGCCATTTTCTTTTGGAAAGATTCTTTATTTTATTCCCAAGAGGACAAGGTTATAAAGAATAGACCAATGCTTAGAAGTTGACAGCAAAGTGACCTCAAATCTTTCACATTCTCTGTTAGCATTTTAAAAAAGAAAAAGGATGCAAAAACCAACCAACCAAAAAGTCATGCTTTCCAGGCTCTGTAATGGAAAGGATGTCTGGCATTTGATTTAGGAATTCTCAAGATAACTGAGTATCAAAAGGCTGGCCTCGAAGCTATCCCTGATATCGAACCTTGTCTTAGATGCTGGTTCTACTCCAAGACCTCTGGCTGTAGTCTAATTTATCTCTTCTTTTTAAGCTCTGAAAGAGATGCAGTTGGATTGTGACTCTCCAGTATTTATTTATTTTTTTACCCTGTAGAAACCTCACCATGGCACAATTTATTACAGGCTAGAGGTTTCCTTCGTTAGCAGCTGCAGTTGGCAATTGCTGGGAGAGTACCTTGACTTTCCATGTAGATTGCCATGTGACAATAGACCGAAAGTATAGGACACTTGGCTACTAGAATTTGACACCTGATAAGGATAAAGATATTTGGGTTGGAATTGCAGGTAATTTCCTTTTCAAGAAAATCAGTTTCTTGAATCAGTTATATTACCAGTGGTGGATTTCAAATTTTTTCATTCGATTCTGTGGGTGTGGCATGGCTTGGTGGGCGTGGCAGGAGAAGGATACTGTAAAATCTCCATTCCCACCCCACTCCAGGAGAAGGTTATTGCAAAATCCCCATTTCCTCCCGATCAGCTGGGAATTGGGAGGCAGAGAATATATGGGGGCGGGGCCAGTCAGAATTTATACTAACAGTTCTCCAAACTACTCAAAATTTCTGCTAATGGTTCTCCAGAACTGGTCAGAACCTGCTGAAACCCACCTCTGATACTACCTTTTTCCAATTTCATAGGAAATTAAGAAGCAAAATAGCTTTCTCAGCTGCCAGGCTGCTGAACAACAGCAAGAAATTTCTCAACTGAAAGAAGAACTCTGTAGCACTAAACTATCCCTACAACAGAGTCAGCATTTTGCTGAAGACCTGAAAAGTAAGCCATGGGATTTCTGTTGTGCTTAATAATAGACCTTATTTCAATGCAACATCCCAGTGTGATGTACAGTTGGTAAAATCTCATTTGAATGCTATGGTGTGCACCATTGTAGTTTTTTTTTTTAAAAAAGAAGGCAGAAATTGCGTTATGTCCTGCAAGGGAAATTTACCAGCGAGTCAAAAAGTCAAGAGTTCACAACTGATATCAGATTTATGAAATAATTATTCTTCATTCTTTAATTATGTATCAATCGTGTCATTTTGTCTTGCACTTCCAAAACTTAAAGAAAACTATTTGAACTCTTTCTTCTACACAAAAGAAACTATAGTTCTATCCAAATTTCATAAATGTGTGATTGCTTATATAATTTGCATATTTCTGTATAACTGCTAGGCATAACATATTTATTTTTTATTGTGTTATGAACTGTCAGATTCTACAAAAAATGGCTCCCAGCAAGTTACAACTTAAAAGCAATAAAAACATAAAAGCTGATAAAAATAACAAGATAAAAGTAATAAAAATGTAATATTACCATTAATTCCTTAAAGACCTAGAATAATTTTCATCTTTAATAATCTCCAATAGGCCATCAAGGTACAAATATCATATCATGTGGGCTGCAATAGAAAAAACTACTTGAGAATGTATCCCTCTTCATTCCCTCTATATAGGGGAACATTAAAATATGTTGATGGGAGGTCAAACTGGATGAGGTGGGAAGGGTACCCTTATAAGCAGAAAGTATCTTGTATATCTTGACATATACTGTTTTGACCTCAGAATCTAGTTCATTATCATGACTTCATTGTAAAGATAACTGCAATATTCAATAAATTGATTTACATGTTATACCTTTGATATTTCAAACAAATGTGAAAAACCTGAAGCCACTCTAAACACTTGGTTCCTATTCTCGTTGGCAAGGTTTAATAAGTATCTCTTTTCTTCGATCAATCAACAGTTTAATGCTTTATCCAGATGAAGCTTGTACACCTTTATTTTTCTAATGCAAGTTGCCTGATTTAGATACAATGGCAAACTGTAGTCTAATATTTCCTGGGAGCATAAAGATAGGAGTAGTTATCACAGGAGCACAGATTTTATTTGTGGAGTGTTAAGGCTTCATAGATAGAATTGCAGCCTGTATTTTTTCAGTTTATATTTTAATCTTTGTATACTAAGCATTTTATATTTTTACGTCTCTTTAATGACTCTCGTTGCAGATAAAAATTGCTCACTGGAAAAAGAATTAAAATTGCTTGAAGAAAAACTGAACAAGCAAGATAATTCTGTCAGTTTAGAAAAAATGAGACTTGCTGTTTCTAATGTTGAACATGAACGAGATTCTCTCCAGCAAATTCTGAAGGACAAAGAAAATGTAATTGAAGAGCTCAATAAGAAACTGGAAAACACGGAAACTCTGCAGAAAACTACTTTAGAATGCGAAGACCTTAAGAAAGAGATTATGATTCTTTCTCAGTGGAAAGAAAAAAACAAACAACTCTTGAATGAACTAGATTTAGAAAAAGAAGATTTAATGAGCAAAATACACAGTTTGGAAAGTGCTTTAAACGCTGAGCAGCTTAAACATCAGGTAAAGGAAATTGCTCTCAAAGATGAACATGAACAATTTAGTAAACAGCTAAACATTTTTGAGCAGGTGGTAAAAGAAAAAACAACTGAACTAGAGGCCCAAAGAAAAGCCTATAGTGACCTCCAACAAAAAACAGCAATGTCTGAGGAAAAACTACAGAAAGAGAGAGAAAAAAATTCACTGAAATTATCTGAGTTCACCAGAGAAGTAGACACCTTGCAGAAAAGACTCAACTCTGAAGCAAATGAAGTCTTAAAAAGGGGGGAATGTATTGTCTCCCTTGAAGCATCCTTAGCTTCTTACACGCAAGTAAATGCATTCCTTCAGAAACAGGTTGAAGAACTGGTCCAAACCAGACATGAAATGGAAAGATTTGCTGAAAGAGAAGACCCAAAGCAACAAATCCTCATTCAGGAAATGGAGCAGCAGATCAGTGAATTACAACAAATGGTTTTCCAAAAGGAAGGCCTGCTTTCCGAAGCATTAGAAGCTCTTGAAGGAAAAAAAAACAATCTACAAAAGTTGATTACGGAATCAAATAGGCAACAAACAGAGATTCTGGATTTAAAAGAGAGTAATGTGCTGCTTAAGGATTTGGTCCAGCAACTAAAAGTTATGGGCTCAAAGGAGCCAAATGTACCTACCAAAATATCCTTAGAACAAGATGAAACCGAAGGACTTCAGAATGACAGTTCCATGCTTGAGAATACTATCAATATTTTGGAAGAAAAAAACTTAAACACGGAGCAAGAAACTTCCAAAAGTTTCAAAGAAAAGAAGGAAAGCCTTTTGAAGTTGTCACGAGAAAAGCAAGAGGAGAGCTTGTTGCTGCCAGAAGCTGATGATGAAGTAGAAAGGAAAAGTACAAAGGAAGATTATTTAGAAAGTGTTATAAGGAATCAGACTTGCAATTTGAAGGTACAAAAAGCCATATTTGGTACACAAGAGAAACAGCCTATGAACAAATGTGAGCAATTGCAGCATAAGCCAATTTCCTTGGAGAAGAAAAAGAATACTTTACTTTGGCAACTTGAAAAAAGACAGTCAGTATCTGAAGAAACTAATAGTTTAATACGGGAGGAAACAGGAGAAAATAACAGGCACTCTTCTGTAAATATCTTGCTGCAAACACTGGTCTCAGAAATGAAAATAAGTGAACATGCAGCACTTGACTTTGTTTTAAATGAACCAGCGTTGGAACAGCTGAGGGTATTTGTAGAAGAAAGAGAGAATGAACTTAAGAAGTATCAAGTGAAGCTTCAACTGCTTCAAATGGACCTTGAGGACAGAGATATTTTTCTAGAAAATTATACTGATCAGATAAAGGACTTAAAGATGATATTGAGAACTATGGAGATAAAAATGGAAGAAAGTGAAATGGAAAAAGAGAAGTTGTTGCATAAATTACAAGCACTTAAAGATTTGCAAAATTCAGCCTTAAAGATGACAGAGAGAAGTGAAGATGACGAATCACCAATGTGTTTCAGTGCTGTTATCAAGGACAATTTTAACCTACAGAAAGATGCCAAGTGTTCATCAGTTCCTCATGATCTGATGCCCAGCCAAAATGATTATCTCCAATTAGTATCCTCCCTACACATGACAATGAGCAAGCTAAATGAGTTGGAGAAAATGTGTGAACACCTGCAGAAAGAAGACTCAACATTAGCATCACAGCTGAAAGACTCACAGTTGGAATGCATCATAAACACAGATATTATGAGAAAAGAATTAATAGAAAAAATGGATAGGCTGACAGTAGAGACCATTTCTGTTTCTGATAAATTAAGAGAGAAGGCTAAAATGGAATCTGATATGAAGGAAATTCTCTTAATTACTCCAGAAGGTTATGAGGAATTTGATTACAAATATTTGAAATTAATTAACAAAGAAATCAAAACACAGTTGAATGAAATCAAAGAAAAGATCTTTTCTTTGAAAAACAAATATGAAATTTTAGACATTCAAAACCTGAATGTGGCCTTTGAATTGTTAGAGTTGGAATCCTACAATGAGATGCTTAAAGATAAAAATATTGCATTGCCAATAAATCTCAGCAAAGCCAAGCTGGTTTCTTTTCCAGCCCAGATGACAGTCAATAAAGAATTTAAAGCATATGGACATTTTTGTATGGAGACTCTGTATGATAGTGAAGTCTTCCCCTGTGCAAAACGAATGTTTATGGAGTCTGATTTGGACAACGGTGTGTCATCAACTGAAATGGGACAACCACATCAAAACAGACAAACTGATTTGGAAGGTACTCCTGAACAGTTTAATATTGCTGATGAGTTATATAGCAATGATGCCTGGACCTTCCCCACTAAACTGATGACTATCTCCAAATATTTGCAGTGTGAATATTGTGAAAGCTCCTTTAAGATGCTTAAGGAATCATTTAGATCTCATAAGATTCTAGAAAATAAGGAAATAGAAAAGATTCAAGAGCTGCTCCTTTCTGCAAAGAAGGAAGTAGATGGTCTACAAAAACGCAGCGTATCTGACAATGAGTCCTGGCGACAAAAAGTTCATAAAGTGATCCTGCAAGTGGCACCTGAACTTCCAGCTGAGAAGAAACTTCCTGAGCTGTTCCCTCAGAAACAAGGAGAGCTACAAAACCTTGATTTAAGTTCTCATCCAGTAATTTGTGCTGATGCTGGCCAAGTAAGTTTACCTAATTTGACTGCCTAATTTGTCTGAATCTCTTTAGGCCTATTATATTCAAGGAAGTGTCCCGCTCCTTACTTTCCTCCTGTGGGGCAAAGGGGGTTAGGTTGCTTGATGGTAGAGGTAGCTGGTCAAGAACTTAGAAAGCCTTAACATAGGCCTTTCCCAAAACACAAACATGGAATTAATTACACTTTGCTTTGGAGACAGACTTTTCAACAGCATTAAAAACTGATGCCTTGTGATCAGAAGTAATTGGAATTAAAGTACAGATTTGTTTTTAATATCTGAATTCTAAAAGAGCAGCTAACTTACTAATTTGAGTTTTTGCACCAATTAAATTAAATCCTCCTCTGGTTTCAGCCATAAAAAAAGAAGCTATTTTTCTTACTCTTCCTGTTCCAAGATAAATATTAGTTCTTGTAGTGTAGGTTCAGATAGCCCTAGCAACACTTGTAGAACAGTAGATTGAAGAAAGCAACCATAATGCTTTATTTTAATCCCAATTCTGGCTTTATAGAATTACGCATGTGCTCACAAAATGAACCTACTTTAGTAGTTAATGTGAGCTACAAGAGGATAGAACATACATTTTGGAAGCACATCCACAGTGCTTACTCAGGAAAAAAAAACAATATGCCTAAGCAATTAATAGGAATAACAGTATTAGAACAGCAAATGTTTTCTTCACATCTTGGAACATGCCATTGTGATAACAATTCTGTTAAGGGAAAACCCCAACTCTTCTTTTTTTGATTATATTTTTCTTCCAGTTTTTAAATATTTAATTATATTTATTTCTACAGTCTTGTACTTTATCTTCATGAATAGAATTCAATAAAATGTAATATAAACATACAATAATTAAAAACCATTTGAACAAAATAAAACAATGACATGTTAGTAGAGATTAAATGGTTAGTAAAACCATTAAACCAAAACTGAGAGGGATTAATAGCACTGAAGAACGCGGGATTTGCGTGGAAAATGCCCATGTATCTCAAACTAATTTCAATATCTCCCCTCTTCCTCCCCACCCCAAAGTTCTATTTAAATTGCAGACAAAAGCAATCCTACTAGAAAAACTGCTAGAAAGAGGGTCAGAAATGAAAAGGTGATGCCACCAACATTGGAGCCAAGGAATTATTTCTTAGGGTAAAGAAAAGGTTTCTCATTCCTGCTTTAGTATGGTTCATTGCGCAGACAGCCAGATGTTCAGACTGGATTTGGCATTTTTATCAACCTATCAAGTCCTTGGCAAGGACCTTGGGTAGGCAGATGTTGTCATTTACCTATCTCAGGTCCTTGGGAAAGACTTGATAAGTGGATAAAAGTGCCAAATCCAGTGTAAAATTTGGCTGTATGTATAACTGGTCATATTAATAGTAGTTTATGGTGTAGTTTATGGTGGCACAGTTGTTAGAATGCAGTACTGCAGGCCAGCAGTTCGACAGTTCAAGTCTCACCTGCTCATAGTTGACTTAGCCTTCCATCCATCCAAGGTCGGTAAAAGATTATGGAAGATTGACAATTCCTCAAGTAACCAGGCCCCATATCACGTTAGGCTTTATGGGTCATAACCAGCAACTGGAATTGTTCCTGGAAGCAAACTGGTAACCAGTGCAGCTGACAAAGCTGAGGAGCCTCAAGGAAATACCAAAACATGCCCATCAGTGATTGACCTCTGCAGGCTGAACTGTTGAAGCTTCTGATCTTCAAGGGCAGCCCCATGTAAAGGGTGTTATAGTAGCCAGTCACAAGGTGATTAGGGTATGAGTGACTGATGGGCAGATGGTGATGATGAAAATATAGGAAGGACATTCCCAAGGTCGGCATAAATTTTTTATTTTATTATTATTATTATTATTATTATTATTATTATTATTATTATTATTATTATTATTATTATTATTATTATTACTACTACTACTATTTAATTTCTATACCGCCCTTCTCCCGAAGGACTCAGGGCAGTTTACAGCCAGATAAAAAACACAATGTTAACATACAATATACAGCTAAAACCAATTTTAAAAAACCTATTCAATTTGGCCCATTGATTAAAATATACCTTAAAACCATAAAAAAACCCATTAAAATTACTAATAGTTTATAATTTTATGCCAGTCCTGCACGGAAAAATAAGTACGTCTTCAGCTCATGGTGGAAGGTCCGGAGGTCAGGGAGCTGTTGAAGTCCTGGGGGAAGCTCATTCCAGAGGGTAGGTGCCCCCACAGAGAAGGCTCTCCCCCTGGGGGTCGCCAGCCGACATTGTTTGGCTGACGGCACCCTGAGGAGGCCCTCCCTATGGGAGCGCACGGGTCGGTGGGAGGCAAACGGTGGCAGCAGGCAGTCCCGTAAATACCCCGGTCCTATAGTTTGTTATTTATCAACTAGCTTTTATTTGATGAAAATAATTTCTTTTAATTTCCTTTTAGCCAATTTCTGCTAATTCACCAACCTTATGCTATTTGAAAATGGATAGCTTTCTTGGGGAAAGCCTGGAACTTAAAGCTGTAAATGATCAAGCAGTAAAAACTTATGAAGCAAACAGAAGACAAAAAAGTTCTGCATATGTAGCAGATATAACATCTAGAGAAAAATACTTTCCACATCTCAAAGCAAATTACCGATTCATAAATTCTTCAAGATGTCCTCTTGAGTCATCATGTTTTCCTTCAAATCTCAGTGCACAGACAAGGTTGGTAAATTCCATGGAAAACCAGAAGGCCATTGAAATGCATTGGTTATCAATGAAGAAAGCTGATGATGATAACAATTTTAAGCTTTCCCATGAGGAAAGCAATTATAAAACAATTAACATGGCAATTCAGTATCTGCATTCAGATTTGAATTCAAAGAATACAGAATTGACTGAAAAGGAGGTAGCTTGTGGAGCTGTGGTTCTTGAACAAGAAAAGGAAGACTTGAGTGAGGTGCTCCAAATTGTAAGTTTTGATACACCACAATTATATTTTAATCTTATGATTCTTGAGCTAGAACTTAAAGTAAAATCTGAACAAGAAATGTACAAAAGCAGATTGCCTGATACAACCCATACTTTAAAAGAATTGCAAATGATCAAAGCAGACAATAATGAGAAGCTTTTTGAAGCTGAAACTAAACTGAGCAGGGTAAAATCTGAGAAAATAAATTGCGAAGCTTATACCTTGTCCATGGAGACAGATACTGAAAGGCTTCTATCAAAAAGCAAGCGGTTGGAGCAAGAAAAACGAATCAACATAAAAAATATTTTTGGCCGGAGACGACTTCCGGTATCCAGCGGCAACGGACGTCTGGAAGGCTTCTCCTGCCTCCAGCGCCCGAATCCGGCCGCCGCCGAGGCCCTCAGGGGCCAGGTGTTCCGAAAAGGACACCTGCCGCACGGCCGGCCCGCCAGGGGTCCCCCAGCCGACATACAGGACTGTGGGGACCGATGCTGGCGCGTCCTAGGCTCGGCGGGGTTCGGAGGCCACAGGCCGCGGCCATTATTTTGGTCGTCGCCTGGGCCGCTGTGCCCGGTGACACCGGGGCATTGGATTTATAACTGCAGCAGCCTGGTGGTGAACAGGGCACGGAGAAGAATTGAGGAGGAGAAGGGAAGGGAATATCGGTGGCGTGGTGGAGTGCTCCGGTGCGGGGGTTTTCTCCCCTGCGGTTGGAAGGAGCACGAGTTATTCTGGAGAGAGGAGAACTTAAAATAAGAAGATTACTGGTTTTGTGGAGCTCTGGAGAGAAGAGGTGATGGAGAAATTTAGGAGGGAAGGTTTGAGGCCCCCCCTCCTTCTGGGGAACAGTGGTGGCGTCCAGCTTCCGCCTTCACTATGAGAATTTTGATGACATCACTTCCCTTCGGCTTCCTGGTTGACTAACTGTACTCTGGACTCGTTGCTCCTGTGAGTGGCCCCTGGTGGATCCGGAGGGAATTACAAGGATACTGTGCCTGCCTGGGGGTTTTGTATTTTTTTCCTTAATGGCAAAAGGTCAGAGACCAACTGCTGGAGAGATGGAGAGAATTTTGGAAAAGTTATCTAATATGGACAAGAAATTGGATGAAATAAGAGCAGAAATTGTGACTATCCAAAAGGATTTAAAGGATACTCAACAAGTTTCAGCAGAAAACAAGCAGAAAGTGGAAGGTTTGGAGGGTGAGATGCGGGCAGTGCAGAAAAGAGAGGAGACGACAGGCAATGCTGTGCTTGGACTACAGATGGATAAAATGTCTTATTTCCTTAGGTTTCAAAATTTGGAAGAAGTGGACCAAGAAGACTTGAGAGATGTTGTGACTAAATTGTTGGGAGAATTTCTTGGGAGAGGTGTTGATTTCATGAATTGGGATGTGGATCGAGTTTATAGAGTTAATTCGCAATATGCACGCACGCATGCAGTTCCCAGAGAGGTTCATGTCAAATTTGTGAGAAGAGAGACGAGATGAAATTCTTAGAAAACATAGGAGTGGGGCACTGATTTACAGGGGCAGGAGATAGCCATTCTGAGGCAGATTCCCAGACAGGTACGTGAAAAAGAAAGAAATATTATTTTTGTCAAGCAAATTGTACCAGAAGGAGTGGGCTTCAGATGGCTGATGCCAGAGGATTGATGATTTTCCGGGAGGGCATTACGAAAAAATCAGTACAATTGCGGAGGCTACGGCCTATGTGGAGGAACACAAAGCCTTCCTGGAATCAGATGACCCAGGAATTGAAGAAGGAGGTTATAGATCATGGGGCTGAGCGGCTGCCGCTGTTATGCCCTGGAGTTGGGTCAGGCTGAACCCAGAGTTCTGAGATCCAAAACTAGGAAGTGATAAAGATATTTGGGATTGTGTTGGTTTTCCTTATTCTCTTTTGTACGATATTCTGTTTATTCTTGACTCTTCTTTATTACGTATTTAAAATTTGCAAACTTAGCTACTTCGTGTCACCTGCTTGCCTTATGGCTGTTGTATGTGTTAAAAAATTTGAGTAAAATTCTTATTTTAGATAAGAAAAATGAAAATTTACCATACCTGATATGTATTTGTATAAACCTTTTTTGACTAATAAAAACTTTTTGAATAAAAAAAAAAAAAATATTTTTGGCCTTCAGGAGCAGCTAAAGATTATCACTGCAGAGAGAAACCAATCTAGTCAGGATCTGACTACTTTGTTAAGGTATAAAGAAGCATTGGATAAGGTGTGCAACAAAATGCAGAATATAAAAGAGCTTGATTCAAATCAAATGGATTCTATTGAATTTATCAAACTATTGGAGGCTGAAGATAAAACCCAAGCAAATTTGCTTCCAGCTGTTAAGGCTGCAGAGGATCAATTATCAATTAAAAATGTTTGCTCTATGGTGCAGTTCCAGAATCTGGACAGAGTTATGAGGGATCTCATATTGGAAAAAGAGGCAGCAGAAATTCAAATCCAATATCTGACTGAGGCAAGAGAAGTGAGCCTTAAAAAATATGAAATCTTACATAGCAAGCTAAACATATCTGAAGCCAAAAATGCCACGATATCCAAGTCCTTGGAAGGTTTACTAGCAGAAAAAGGTGAACTTGCAGCACGGCTAAATTCTGCACAGGAAGAAGCAGATCATTTGCGACAGGGCATTGAGAAACTGAAAATAAAAATAGAATCTGATGAAAGGAGCCGGCATCATCTGGCTGAAAAGTTGAAAGAAAGCAATAGAAAAGCTGACACTCTCACAGACAAAATTGAGTATCTGGAAAGAGAATTATATATGTCAGAGGAGAATTTGGAAGACGCAATTCTTAGAATGGAGACAGCTAAAGCAGAGACTGAAATAATGAAGGCTGAGATAGAAAGAATGTGTCTGTGTCAACAAGATTTAGAAGGTGAAGCCAAAGTCTTTAGATCAGAGAAAGAGGCTCTAGAGAAAAACTTGAAAGAAAAACAAGACAAAGTAACTAGTTTAGAAGTTACTAATTTTACATTAGTAAATCAACTGAAAGAGAATGAAAAAGAGAAGGTTCAAATTAGAGATGAATGTGAAAATGCACTAAAATTAATGGAATCACAGCTAAAAAAGTTCTGCGAAAAAAATAAACTCCTTTATAGTGAAAAAGAAACTTTCAAGTCAAAAGAACAGGGTCTTGTTTGTGAAATTACTTCCCTCAAACATGACAATATGCAGTTGGTTAGTTATCTGGAAGAAGCACAGTCCAGTAGCTCTAAAGTACATCAGTCAATGGGAGCTTTCATCCAGGAGTTACAAAGCTTCAAGCAAACACTGAATGAAAATGTTTCTGTTTTTGAGCCGTTAGTCAAAAATGAATCTTTGCAAACTATCCAAGATGACCTACAGATGTCTTTCAAACATATCAAAGCAAATCTGGAAGTCACACCATGTGAAGAAAACATCTTTGAAAAGGTATTGTACAATTTGTATACAACATGGATAGAATATCCTGGAGGGTAAAAATGTCTGTATAAAATCAGGATCTTTTTTACTGAGGGAAATTTTCTAACAGTTACTAAACACAGTTTAGAAACACAGTTCTTGCTGTGTTCATTGGGGCTTGATTCTAGGTAACTGCCAAAAATTGTAGCACCTGTCAATATATGGTCCACTTGTTATACAGCGATGTTTCCCATCCTGATGCTCTCAGCATGAATTAGATGAGCTACAGTGGCTTGAAATTCTCAAAACAGAATCCAACCCATATAGAGGATATAATTATATTATATATCTTGTATGTATTTTGGTTCTTATGATTTTTTTTAGTTTTGTACACCACCTTAAGTTGTTTTGAAGTGGCAGCCTTATAAACCTAGATAATGATGATATTTACCTTATGTGATTAAAGGTAACAAATTATAATTATGAGATGAATATACAAAGTAAAACCTTGACAAAAATAAAAACATTTTCGCTCAGTGTAAAAAAGAAAACAAAGAAAGCATCTGGCTTACTTTTTAGAGGGTGTTTCAAAAATTTCTTGCTATCACAGAGAAAGTCCTACATCTGAGATGAAATTGCAAATGAAATGATGGAGCTGGCAGTAAAATCAAATGGGAAATCAGCTGGTCAGGGTGGAAACAGATAATGCTTGAGATAATTTAAGTTCAAAGACCACTAAGGTTTAATCAGGTTTGTCTGAAGTAGTGTAGGTTTCCTGCCTAGGCAGGGAGTTGGACTAGAAGACCTCCAAGGTCCCTTCCAACTCTGTTATTCTGATATTCTGAATCAGAAGAAGATATATTAGAAACAACTAAATTCAGAACTGAATAAATATCCAATGCACTTTATTTTAATTATATAAAGTTTCTATTGTAATAATTACATATATGTTTTTTTTTAATTATGCAGACAAACAGCCTAAATCAAATGCTTCAGCTCCAAGAAGAGTATGATTCTTTCTGTCATTCAGTTCAATTGTGTTTGGACGCCTATAAAATGCTAAAGCAGGAAAAAGCAGTAATGGAGAAGCAAATTCATGAACTTGAAACTCAGACGAAGAGGATAGCTCCACGTATGTACCATGCTTTGAAAGAAGAAAGACTTTTTCCATCGGTAGCTACAGATGTCAATAGAATGCAATGAAAAAATGTTTGTTGTGCTGGAATTTAAATGGATTATATTGAGCCAGCACAGTTTTTGTCTCTACATATCTATTAAACTACATGGTGGTAACACAAGTGAAGGCTTCTCACACTTCTTTGGGAGTCAACAGGAAAATAGCATATGTAAATGCATAGCTACATTTTTGCTGTCCTCCACGACCTATATGAACAACTATTCTAAAAACACGATATAAGAGTGTGAGGCTTATTTTAGTAAATGTAATAATTTTTAGTAATGACCCCTCTTGTTTTACATAGATTTTCAGGGGGATGTTGGTGCAGAAGAAATCAGGTTGGAGCTAGAAGAATTGAAAGGATCAGTTGGGGAGAAAACCAAAGAGGCAAATCACAACTTGGAAAAATATTGTGTACTGGTAATCAAGCATGATAAATTAGAAGAAGAAAATGAGATGCTAAGGACACAGGTCTCCCTTTTAAACACTCACCTCAAGCAGTTATTAAATGACACCAGTTCCTCTCTCCAAAGTTCTCAAAACCCAGTGGAAATTAAAAGGCTTCTTGCAGAAAGAGCAGATGTGCCTAAGATCATTAAGAAGGGAGAAAGGTGTGAAGAAAACAGAATCAATGGTGAGAATTCACTTGGAAAAACTTAAGTATTCTTAATAGTTATCCTCTATAATTATTAATGATTTAGAATGTCACTATTTTTTCCTCACTTTTTTATGAATGTAAATAGTGGGAGATGAAGCACTTAGACTTATATAGTGCTTCACAGCGCTATCTGAGTGCTTAGTACTTCATCAAGCAATTGAAGCAGTGGTGGGTTTCAAATTTTTTTGGGTTCTGTGGGTGTGGCTTGGTGGTCATGTCAGGGGAAGAATATTGTAAAAATCTCCATTCCCATCCCACTCCAGGGGAAAGTTACTGCAAAATCTCCATTTCTTCCCGATCAGCTGGGATTTGGGAGGCAGAGAATAGATTGATTGGCGGGGCCAATCAGAATTTTTACTACTGGTTCTCCGAACTACTCAAAATTTCCGCTACCGGTTCTCCAGAACTGGTCAGGTTCTGCTTATCATTATATGCTCTTCATGAAACAGGCTGTCAGGCTCACCAGGTAGACCAAACCAGGAAACCTAAGTCCACAGGAAGGCTACAATTATTTTTACTGAAAGTGACTGTAATACCATACCTCCTCTCCCTTCATTTGTCCATGTAAATTAGGGAAGTGTCTGTCTGAGCTTCTTCTGCACATTTTCTCTCTGTTGTGGAATTAAAATATGCATCACTCCTGGTTACGTTAGTGATGAATCTTACATATCTCCATCAGAATAATCTTCCTTACTCTCTATAAGAACCAGGTTGCTTATGAGGCCAGTTATTTTTGTTCTGTCTGTGAGCTCTAGGAGAGTGAGAATGCTTTGGATTTCTTCTATGAAAATGCCATCTTTTATATTGCAGCATTTGCTCTGGGGAACATAGTTTTAGCTGCCCTGACCATTCTGACCTTCCACAAACCCTTAAAAACCTGGCTCTTTTCACTGAGCACTGAACCAAACTATTTCGTCATCTGTTTTATAGTGATGATCATATAGTGGCTGGATTGAGGTGCACATGAGAGAAATAAAGTAGCAAACTGAGGGTGGGTTATTTATTTGTGTATTTAGCAGCAGCCAGGGACAAAAGGAGAATTGAGGAAAAATAATAACTTACATTACTTAACACAACTTCAGTTGCATGATACAGTTTCCCCATTTCCTCAGCAAGGAAGGGAAATGTAAGTTAAACACAATTCAAAAAGCAACATGCTTAAAATGTTGAGACCCATTAACTCACTGGAGTTTACTCAGGTGAATATGGAGAAGCAGCCTTAATATACAGCTGCTGATCCAATTCTACAGAGGAATTATTGAGTCTGTCATTTGCACCTCTATAACTGTCTGGTTCGGTTCTGCAACCCAACAAGAAAAACACAGACTTCAGAGGATAATTAGAACTGCAGAAAAAATAATTGCTGCCAACTTGCCTTCCATTGAGGACCTGTATACTGCACGAATCAAGAAGAGGGCCGTGAAAATATTTGCAGATCCCTCGCATCCTGGACATAAACTGTTTCAACTCCTACCCTCAAAACGACGCTATAGAGCACTGCACACCAGAACAACTAGACACAAGAACAGTTTTTTCCCGAAGGCCATCACTCTGCTAAACAAATAATTCCCTCAACACTGTCAGACTATTTACTGAATCTGCACTACTATTAATCGTTTCATAGTTCCCATCACCAATCTCTTTCCACTTATGACTGTATGACTATAACTTGTTGCTGGCAATCCTTATGATTTATATTGATATATTGATCATCAATTGTGTTGTAAATGTTGTACCTTGATGAACGTATCTTTTCTTTTATGTACACTGAGAGCATATGCACCAAGAAAAATTCCTTGTGTGTCCAATCACACTTGGCCAATAAAATTCTATTCTATTCTATTCTATTCTATTCTATTCTATTCTATTCTATTCTATTCTATTCTATTCTATTCTATACTTAGGGCAGTCTTCTGCATTCTAGTATTACCCAGATAGGTCCAGAAGCTTCCAGTTTGGGGATGACCAAAGGAAATATTTTTTTCAAGTATCTTGTACTTGTGGGAAGTTTTTTTGTTTATTTATTTATTACTTACTTATTTACTTACTTACTTATTTATATTCATCAAACAAAAATTACAAATTCAAACAAAGAAAATAAGAAAATCAAAATATAATAGGGACAATAGGCACACCAGTGCACTTACGCACAATCACAGAAGTTAAGAATTAAATTAAATTTGTTTTTCAAGCACCAATCAAATTCTAGAAATAGAAATCCCTCATATCCCTTATGCATGGTGACTGGATATTGTGAGCTCTCAGAATTGGCATGACGATCTACTGACACTGATTTTCTGTTTTCCCTTTTTACTAAGCCTACTAAATGTAAATGTGTAAGGAATTTTCACAACTATTTTTGATATCCTTCCAGAATACAGCCGTCCTTGCATTTCTCCTCAAGCATCCTTACAGCCAAGAATGGATCCCTGTCTTTTCACTCCTAGCTGGAAATCACCAACATCTATTGATAACTCACAAATAACAGAGAAGATGAAGACAGAGAATCTTAAAGCAACAGCAGAGGGCAGCAGACTACAAAAGGTAAGCAGCATATTAAACATCAGCTTGCATGTGTCAAATAAAAGAAATTCAACATTAATATTAGTTAATATTTCCAAGTGCTCCTAAGAGTGTCTTATCAACGAGCTGTAAACATATTTAGGATGAAGACAAAAAAGTGAATAAAGGCAGCAAAGATCTTCCATAGTATTTTCTTGATCCCACTCCATGATACAATCTTTAAAAATATCCTTCCTATGTATGCCTGTGATGACATATCTTTAAGCCATACATGGGATGTTCTCATATTGCTTTTTCTTCTTGAATGCACAATGCCCAGAAAAATTATAATTCATTTATCAAAGGATAAACAATAATGAACTGAATGAATTATTATCCTTATTAAAGGATAAATAATAATAAACTGAGTGCCTGAAGTATCTGTTTCACAACTGCTTATCAAATTGCTGCCTACTCAATAAATGTAAACTTCCAATATGATGCCGACCAGATATATAGGACTTCAAAAGCCGGGGATGGGTGGGTGGGTAGGTCTGGAATACACTATATTTTGAATAAATTCTAAACTTGCTGGTTTGGAAAATTTTTAAATCTAAGTAGGAAAATTAAAATCCTATATGGAACTGGAAAAATGGAACTGTTCTTAAAAAAAAAAAAGTAAATATCCTAGTAATGTTAGGCAACATATGTATGAAAGCAGTTTTTCAATACATCTTACTTGCTAGTTTTGAAACTCCCTGTACAAAAAGTTTTTGAATGCATGGTTCTTGAGTGGGTTTGATTAACTTACTGGTTTCATACCAACATATATTTCTGTATCCTCCATTTTCCATGATCTCAGTATGTTTACAGTGTCGAAAAATAAATTCAGTAAAATCCCACTAGTACAAATACAACAGTATATGAAAACATGATGCCGAACAATTCATATACAAAAAAAATAAAAGCAACAGTCCAGTTTCATCATCAAAATTCAAACCCAGGAATCAACACTCAGTCTAAACAATTCATTTCCCCAAAGTCCAATAAACTGGAAACTTCTTGACAGAAAAAAACAATAAGGAAGATGCCAAACAAATCAATGAAAGCAAGGTATTCCCTAGCATTGAAACTATAAGAGAGATGGATTGTCTTTGGGCCCATATTCCCCTGATTTCTCTCAAGGATGGAATCCTAAACATCTCTCTGGACTCATATATGGAACCCAGATTTTGGAGAGATTTGCATACAGAATGCAGCTGCGTGGGTTATAGACTGCACTGGCTGCCTGTGGCCTTTTGGGTGCACTTTAAGGTGCTGGTCACTACCTTTAAAGCGCTCCATGGCTTAGGGCCTGGGTACTTACGGGACCGCCTGCTGTTACCACATGCCTCCCACCGACCCGTACATTCACACACACAGGGACTCCTTAGGGTGCCGTCCGCCAAGCAATGTCGGCTGGCGGCGCCCAGGGGAAGAGCCTTCTCTGTGGGGGCTCCTACTCTCTGGAACAAACTTCCCCCTGGCTTGTGCCAATTGCCTGACCTTCGGACCTTTCGCCGCGAGCTGAAGACGTATTTATTTACTCGCGCTGGGTTGGCTTAAATTTTAAATTCTAAATTTTAATTTTTTGGATGTATTTTAATGGGTTTTAAATTTTTAATATGTTTTAAATTTTTGGCCAATTTTATAATAAGTTTTTTAACTGTTTATTTTAAATTGTATTTGTTACTGTTTTTATTTCTGGCTGTACACCGCCCTGAGTCCTTTGGGAGAAGGGCGGTATAAAAATTTAATTAATAATAATAATAATAATAATAATAATAATAATAATAATAATAATAATAATAATAATAATAATAATAATAATACTTTGAGAGTAATGTTAATGGATCAACAGTGTCTCAGGAGGCAAGATCATGTTCTGAATCAAGACTCCTCCCAACATGTGGCATTTTCCAGTAAATTTTGCCATCCCAATTTTTCCAAATGTATGAATATCTATTCTGTTTAAAATTATATTGACACCAAAGAAAAATAACTTAATTGATTCACCTCCTCTGGAAGTAGACTTCTGCTAAATGTCTGCTTAAGAACTGAAAGAGCTTATGTTCCTTAATAACCATAAAAGATATCTAAGAGGTAACAGGATTCACATAAACAGAAAAATAAACAGGCAAATAAGATTAAATTTTATGCTTTCATTTGAAATAAAATTCATATACATCTTCCTTGCATAGCTGAAATAACTTGTTTCTTGTGTATGTTTCAGATGAACCATGATCAAGTTGATAGTTCGGGTGAGGGTTTTGTTCCCAGATCCCCCCTTTCCATCTCTAACCTGTCATGTCAAGTGGTTGCTGAACAATCTACCAACCATCTTGATATAAGATACTTTCCAAGTACAAAAGAAAATGATTTGGACAAATCCTGCCATGTACAATGAATCAGGACTGGGTTGGTTTTAGACTTGAAAGAATGATTCAGAATGAAATGCTAATAATTGTCGTCATAAGCTTAAGTCCTATGCAATGGGAGAATCCTATTTATGACTGATGTCTCATTATGTTTTTTACATCGTGGTAACCAAACTCACAGGGTTATGGTAAAAACTGAAGGCAGGAGCATTATGTCACCTTGAGTTGACCAAAAATACAAAGTGGGATTAAAAACCCTAATAAATTATCAAACCTGTTTAAACAGACTCACTTAAAAACTGGTTTAAAACAAATAATAATAGCTTGCTGCTTATAGTGCCCTAATAAATGTCATCCCACTACTCCCCACCAGGCAAATAACCTTTAAAACCAAGCAGTTCTCACTCTCCAAGTCTATGTAGTAAATAATATTTGAAACAGAAGTTTATGTATCTTTTTATTATCATCTAAAGTGGACATGTCTGAAAAACCAAGTTGAGACAGACCAGAATCCAAATGGAAGTACAAGTCCATACCAGTATGATAACACATCACCATCAGTCAAAGCAGTATTCAAATGTAGGCATTTAAGAAAAATAATCACAAATCCTTATCCCTGTGAGAAAGAAAGTTGCAAACACCTGTTTTGAATCTTAACCCGTCCCAGATGAGCCAGTTAGAAACATGGCAATAACCAAGCTGTGATATACTGTATCCAGTTCAGCATATTGCCACATGGGGTTGCCATATTACAGACCCCACATCAAATAAAAATCTTATCTTTAATTGCTCTAAATGTAAAGCTTGGTTATTTGGATTAATTTAAAGTGATTCTAGATCTGGGATGGAGAAACCCAGATGATGATTAACTGGAAACAGCTAAACCTGATTCCTGGTTGCCATCTGATATCTGGATGTTTGCTGCTAAGTAGTCCTATCTTTGCAGATATTATTGAATTAGTACATTTCCTAGCAGAAGTCATTAGAAAATATATTAAATTGCTTCAGTGAGCAAAATGCTAGGAATCACCAGGGGAATTTTTTTTTAAATCCAAGTATAATCCAAGTAAGGGTCAGCTTCTCCCCCATCCCACCCCACCCCGCCTTCCAAGAAAGTACAAAGTCTTGAGAATTTTTATTTTTCAAAAGGAATCTTTTATTGAAAGGGAAGAAAGCAAGTCAAAACTCAAAGCAGGCTCTGGGGTCCCTCAGGGCATGAAGTTCAGGATAAAGGAAATTAGGAACCCCTGCCCACCTTCTGATGTGGATTCCAGCCAATCCGCAGGTGTGACTACGAATTGCATCAGCCTCTCTGAGAAGCAGATACGAAGAGTTTCTCAGGGTCATTTTACAATCCACTCGTTTCCCCCCTTTTTCTGAGGTGTGAGATTTCTTCAGGGATTCCTGGCGCCAGGCAATGGTTATAAATCAGAGTAAATTCTATACGAAGAGGATCAGGCAAGAAATTGGAAAAGAACTAAATGTGACACTCCAAATCCCGCCCCCCTTCTTCCACAAAGAATGGCAGATACACAGATCTGACATATAACTTCTGAAGCTTATTTCTGGCTTGTCAGCAACAAGATGCTGAGAATTCAGATACACAGTTTGCTTTACCTTGCAATACAATTGCTTTCAGTGGCTGAAACTCCAGTGGAGTTTCTACCTGGATCAACAAAATTTAACAAATTTTCTGTCAGTAATTATACTGACAAGTATTTTAAATGTGCAGATTAGTTAAACTAGTGCAGATTAGTTAGCTTTTATGAGTGCTTCAGTCATCTCACAAGTTGCTTAATTATATCTTACAAATTAATAATTTAGTTTTACACATTGCTGAATATTTTGCTTTCAGTTATGCATAGATTTCTGCATAAAGGAAGTAAAATACTATAAATAAGGGAAATGTCACAAGAGTGACATCTTCTGGCAGATTTTATAAATCACAGATCAGATGATATTTGAACAAGGAGAAGCAAGAAACTTGTAGGAAACTTCAGAATTGTTTGTTGTGCTGTTCTTATAATGTTTATGCAAGACGTTACAAATCTTTTAACTCTTGACCAATTCTATCATCTTAACCATCCTCTCTAAACTTTCTGAAACTTCTGTCATGTGTATTGAATTTTTTATAAGAATTTAACCTAGTGTAGAGGTGTCAAACTCAATTTCATTGAGAGTTGCAACAGGGTTGTGTTTTACCTGGGGAGGTGGGGCGGGGGGCATTTGCTTTTAGTCTGTTTTGCTAGCCTTCTGCCAGCGCAAACAGAACTCTGGGGGGGACCATGTGCTGCCCCCCCGGGCTCCATTTTCAGCCACAACAGCCTCCTGCAGCCCTCTACTAGCAAAAACAGAGCATGTGCCCCCCCCCAGCTCCATTTTCGCTGGCAGAGAGCTGTAGGAGGTTGTTGCGGCTGAGAGCCTGGGAAGGCCGCATCTGGCCCTCCCGAGCTCCATTTTCGCTGCAGAGGTACCACAGGCTGGTCCTTTGCTGTTTCCAGGGCAGCCCCATGGGCCGGATCCAGCCTGCAGGCCTTCAGTTTGACACCGCTACCCTAGTGCAAGTATATACTCATAAATGTACCTATATTTGAATGTTGGGACAAATTAATAACCTGGAATATGGAATTATATATATTCTATAAAATCTCAAAAAGAAATTCTTCCACTTTTATGCACTTTCAAAATCTATGGCAAGGGTGGTGCTCCACAAGCACAAACGTGCCTCTTGATTGGAGGCTATTTAAAGAATACGAAAAGTAGAATAAGATTAAATTTGGCCAGACCCGAGACATCTGTAAAAATGTTCATTTTATAACAGGGAGACAAACCTGATTATGTTACGGTACCAAACTTAAGTTTTTCTTAACCTATGTTAAATGTTTATAATTGTAAAATGTATTACTGTTTATGCTGCACTGGCATTGTTTCTGGCGTTTGTGTATGATGCTTAATATCTTTCTAGACTGAACAAGTATACAAGTGAATAAACATTGTAATAAATAAATAATACTTTCTAACATTAAGCCATGATACTTTCCCCTTGATTTTAATGAAACACTTTACTCTTTCTCAGGAAATCAAGCGGAGCTGAAGCAGGCATGTTTTCTCTAAAGTGTTCACGCTATCCAATCCCTATAACAGCAGAGGATGGGGGGGGGAGTCACAATTCCAGTTGCAGCAGTGCAGAGTTGAAAGCCTGCCCCTGTAGTATATGCATTGATCCTGCTGCAGATGCCACTGCATCTGCACAATAAGGCTATTAATATATGACCTTGGGCTACCCTGCTCAGTCTGTGTTTACAATATCAGTGGAGGGTAACTCTGCATCTAAACTTCCTTGGAGACTGCCAATACAAAAGAAGAGACATCTCCAGGTGTGCTTAGACTGAACAGCTATTGATTTTATTTTTGCAGTCCTGTATGATGTACATATTAGACGGAACATGATGAAAGCCGTTACACTATGTTCCTCCTCTAGTTTATTTTCAGTTGGGGTAAATACTACTTCTATTTGTTCTTATTAACTATTAGCCTTGGCTAGAAATTTGCAGACATGGTAAGAAGAAAAATATGGGTGAAGAAAGATATTTATTACTCTGTTACACCAAATCTAATACCACAACCTAAGTGGAAGTTTTAAAATACTGTAAAATGGATAGCCAATGTCAATGGGAAAGGGGTGTATGTACACACACACAGAATATATAAATACATCTCAGAATTTTCTCCAAGAGGAACATTCTCATTAGTGAAAAGCAAGAAAATAAGCTGTTGCAAACGGGCGTGAATTGCCTACAACTTGAAACTAGAACTTGTTTGGTTTTAATCAGGGTGGTTTCATTTATTTTAACAGTTGCACTGATTTATGTGAGCAATTATATCCCAGCACCCTGAGGTTTTAAATATAGTCCTTTTAAAAATAGCTAAGATTAGCTTGCTCTTCTTTTGCCTTCCTGCACGGGCTGGGAAAACACTCCTTAATAAAGCCCAAATACAATTGTTTCTGTGACAGTTTGCATTAATGAAACACTAATAAGAAGAAAAAGGGAAAGAACTGGTGTGCAAGTCATCTTCCTCCCACGCAATATCAAATATCATTTCTAATAGGCTGGAAGCAAGTTAAGCTCTTTGGAAGAGAAATAAACTTTGTAAAGCAATTTGTATTTTGGAAACAAAGCCTACTACAGAATTTGTTTACATCAAATCCAGATTTTTCCCATATAGGGTATTTGGCTACAGAAAGCTTTCAGGAAATTCTACCTGACACCAGGACTGAAAAGTTGATGCTTTATGGATAAAGAAGGTGATATGGGATGGATAGATACCCATTTGTAACCTTATAACAACTTTAGACGAGTTACTAAATCTGTCTAGTCTTGCTGTAATGAAGGTTGGAAATCAGCTCTTTATGTATTTCTTTTCTATTTCTTGATCATATTCTTTCTTTTCTTTGTTCTTGCGCTTTTTATTCTTAGTATTGGTTTTCTTTCTGTTTAGTTTCCTTAAGTTTTAGTTTGTGTTCAGTTTTACTATTGTAAACAAAATCCTTAATTAAAAAGTACACAGCAGGAAATTCCAGATCTTTTGCTCTCTAGCAGAAGGCCCACATTTTTGCAGCCCAGATCTGCAAAATTGTCTTGAAGATACTTGACCCTGAATTGAAAAGACAAGTTAATATAATGGTTGAATCACGACGCAGAAATTAATCAAGTGACCTTATATTGAATTAAATTGTTGCTAAATACTGAAGAGTCTAGAAAGAAGACACTGTTTTTAGGTCTTATTTGGAGGGGGTTTGAATCTTCTTTCTACACCAGGGGTCTCCAGCCTTGGTTACTCTAAGCCTGGAGGACTTCAACTCCCAGAATTCAACTGGGGAATTCTGGGAATTTATTTATTTATTTTATTTATTTATTTATTTTATTCGTCATAACAATATAACAATATATATATACAAGCGTTGCATAAAGGGTTATATAATATATGAACGTATATACGAGGAGAAACGAGGTACTAAAAACATATATATACATAGGGGAAGAAACAGTAGGACAGGAACGGTAGGCACGTATGTGCTCTTATGCACGCCCCTTAGAGTCCTCTTAGGAAAGTGGTGAGGTCAACCGTGGACAGTTTTTGAATAAAGCCTTTGGGGTTATGAGAAGAAACTACAGAGTCAGGTAATGCATTCCAAGTATATACAATTCTGTTACAGAAATCGTGTTTTCTGCAATCTAAACTGGAGCGGTTGACATTGAGTTTAAATCTATTGGTAGCTCTTGTGATATTGTTATTGAAACTAAAAAAGTCATTGACAGGAAGGACATTACAACGGATGATTTTATATGCTAAACCCAGATCTTGTCGAAGGCGACGAAGTTCCAAGTTTTCTAGACCCAAGATATCAAGTCTGGTGGAATAAGGTATTTTATTAGTTTCGGAGGAGTGGAGAATTCTTCTCGTAAAATACCTTTGGAGTCCATCAAATTGAAGTCCACCAAATTGAATTGAAGTCCACCAGGCTTTTTTTTTTTTTTCTTTAAAAGTTTTATTTTTACAATCATATCAAATAATTCTTCCAATGTACAGTTATATACAATTAGTCGGGCTTGCCCAGTCACCACCACCCTTTTTAACACTCTTCCCTCTTCTACCTTCTTTTACTTTCCAAACCTTCCTCTCCTTCTCTTATCTACATCCGCTCCACCCTCCACCTTCCTTCTCCCTCTACTATCCCTCTTCCTTCCTCTTCTCCTCTTTCCTACCTCCTACTCTCTCTTTTCTCCCTCCTCACCGTTCTAAAATGGTAACTATGCAGACCCGACCCTACATTAAGTATATTTCTTCAATAACCCCTGTACATTGACCATCACTCCATCTCTACCCTCAACCCCCCAATTCCCCTCCCCCTTACCCCCCACCCCCCACCCCGACTTCCCAGAACAAAATGCAGGGTATCAAAACTAACAATCATAATCCAAAATAATTCCTAAATTATAATCTCTAGTCACACCACACTTAGTCACACTCTCAATTCCTCTCCTTCAAAAGTATATCTAATACAAAATATTTCCTAAATTTACTCATATGCTATTCGATATTTTTTTATCTGATACTTATTTTAAATATAATCAATCCACATTTTCCATTCTAAAATATATTTTTCTAGTGTATAGTCTTTCAAATAAGCGGAGATTTTTGTCATCTCTGCCAGATTTGATACTTTGAGTGTCCATTCTTCGATTGTAGGTAAGTCTTCTTTCTTCCAATACTGAGCAATCAAAAGTCTTGCGACTGTTATTAAGTTCAAAATCAATTTAGTCTCTATAGCTGTGTAGTCCATAATTATTCCTAGTAGAAAGAACTGCGGAGTAAACTTAATCTTCTTTTTCAAAATATTCTGCATGATCCACCATACTTTAATCCAAAATGCTTTAACTTTTTTACAAGTCCACCATATATGGTAATAAGTAGCATCTTCACAATCGCATCTCCAACATTTAGCAAGATCTAATATGTGTTTCTTGTAAACAGGTAATGTCATTTTTAAATTGTTTCAAATAATGAAATACTTTCCTTCTCTTCTGCGGTGAATTCAGGCCATTAACATTCCAAGATAATAGTTTAATTGCCATTATCGGCCGAAGGAAACTTTTGGAACACCAGCCGCAGATCACATTTTACTTTAGGCCTTGCTCCTCCCACTGTTTCCGTTGTAGTAGTTGCCAGTTGTTGTTGTTGTGCCTTCATCTCTTGTTCCTTGCGTTTAGCAGCAGCTCTTGTCAGCCTTTGTTCTTTTGAATCTAAACCCATCGTAGGTATTTCCAACACTTGTAATAAATCTTCTTCCATCACAATCTGTTCTTGTACCTGCTTCACTTCTCTTTCCTTCACTTCAGCCTCCCTTCTTCTAGCTTCCAATGGGGGAAGACTTCCAACTTTTAATACCTCAACATAAAATTCTCTTGCTTTTCCAACCGTATTGAAACGATGTACTTTCCCTGCATAATATACTATTATACCAGTTGGAATATCCCATCTATATTCAATCTGATGTTTTTTAAGTTCATTCACCAGGAAGGCAAATTCCTTCCTAGCCCTTAACATTTTTGGTGGAATTTCCTTTAATATCAAAATATCTTGACCAGCAATCTGAATCTTCTCCCCCTTATATGAAGCTTGCAAAATCTGATTTCTCACTGTTCTGTTTGTAAAATAAATAACAACATCCCTTGGCAACCTTTTTTGCCTTGCTATCCAAGAATTCACACGATATATTTTAACAATTTGATAAGCCACATCTGCTGGACGAGCTGCTAATATCTCAGCAAATACTTCAGAAAAATTTGCCCTTAAATTCTCTTTCTTATTTTCTTTCAAACCTCGAATTCTAAGAGCAAATTCCATATTTCTATATTGTATCAAAACTATTTCATCCTCTGTTTTTCCATTTTACTTTGAAATTCATCCATTTTATTTTCTAATTTTAAATTATGTTGCTTAATTTCTTCAACCTCCTCTTCCAATAAAATCACATTCGTTGCCAAACTTTGTACTGCCATTACAAATCCTTCTTTAACTTCTTTATTTCCCACTTGAATTTCTGATATCTGCTCTTTCATTTCAGACATCTCATCAGTTATTACTTTAAATTTTTCTTCTATAAAGCCTTTTAAGTTCTCTTGTAACGCCTCTAAATTCAATGTTCTAGTCTCTGCTGTATGAGCTGGAGAGGCACCAACTGATAAAGTTCCAGAGCTCTTTGTTACAGTAGACTTTAATTGTTTGGCTGCCATCTTCTATAAAATTATTTATTTATTTATTTCCAACTTAATATTCACTTTAAATCTTCTTAACCTCTAAGAAACACAGTCTTTTAAAGCAGTATTTAAAAATCTCCCCTAGATTCTATCAGCAGGCAGCAAAGAGTTAAAGAGTAAGAGCAGCAAGTAACATGCAAATTACCAACTGCAGACGACAAACGCTGAAAGTATCACTTTCGCTTTCCACTCGTTAACTTGTTAACAATTCGCCTCCATTTTTTTACTGTTTTCAAGCTTGTTACAAAGTATCGGGGAATCGGCTTGGCTACTTGCATAAAGTTCTCCCACTTTCGTTCTGTCCGGTATAATCCTTTATTGTCCAAAATAAATCTCGGCGTTTGGTCGTGGTGATTGGTTCCGTCAAAGCAGAAGAATCCTCGGATCTGGAGCACTTCGGGTTACTGGAGGGAACTTAACCCTTCAAACCCCTTTTTTCTCAGGGGCTTTAGGGAAATTCAACCTCTGCCCTCAGCTCACCACCTTCTCCTTCTCCCGAAGAGGGGGTTTTCCGAACCGCTGGACAGCAGATTTAAGCTGTCCTAGCGATTCCACATAATCCAGAGGTTGGTGATCGTAAAGATCACCGCCATCACCTATGGTGCCAAACCGGAAGTCCGAAGTCCACCAGGCTTGAAGTGGCCAGGGTTGGAGACCCCTGTTCTACACTGCTGTGGTCCCTTTCTAGACCTGTTTGAAACTTGGAGAAGTGAGAGTATAAATGTTCTGGTACCTTTGCACATTTTGTACCAAAGCTTTTTTTTTTTTTGAGCTAAAAGGAAAAGCCTTACCTTTTCAGTTTAAATCTTGAACACCTACATTCTTTTCCGATAATTAGATGGATGGTTTTTTAAAATTTGCTTAGAACAGGACTAGGTAACTAATATAAATTAAGTAATCCCCTAGAAAGCTAAAGGGAATTTATATGGTGCATTCATTTTAAATCATGCTGTCATTATATTGATTTTAAATTTGTTGTGGGTATTTGTATATAAAGAAAAGCACAGTTAAATACAACAGAGAGTTTGATCTATTGATAAAGATTACATATTTTGTCTAGTCAAGACTTGGCTCTTGAGGGAAATGCAGGAGAGAGAGAAAAATCTTAACCTTTAAAATGTAGAGCAAAGAAGAAACATTTCTTGATGTGTTTTCACGCATAGGCATAAAGAACATTTATCATAGGTCTGCCATTACAATAGTATATATTTGGAGGGGGTCTTCACTTAACAAGTCTTTGAAGTTACAATGGATTTTTTAAAAGCTATTTGCAACCCATGCTCAAAGTTACAACTGCCACACAAATATATACGCATCATAGTCATGTGATCACATTTTAGGCACTGGCAACTAACTTGTATTTATGACCAGCTGCAATGTTCCCACTATTACATGACTTGCAAACTGTATTATTTTTTTGGCATTTTTTATTAGAAAATGAAATACCTGCAATGGATGCAAATATTAAAGAATTTTGAAATCAACCAGCTTGATTTTTCTGATATGAATTTCTTTTTCCCAGTTGTTTCCATTCTGATAAAAACCGACACTGTTTCTTTGGAACTGAGTTAACATAAGGGAGGTAGAAGACCAGTGTGGTCACCATAAGAGGAATATATAAGTGAACAATGATATTTTTCCTAAATGTATTCTGGAAGGTTCTTCTGCTTCCTAGATGTACAGCATGCTTAACTCAGCAGGATTTCTAAATAAACGTTTATACAATTTCACTATTAATCTGAAACGTAAACAGGCCATAATATGTATTTAATCTCTCTATGCCCATCTTTCTGCTGTAAAATATAAGGCACAGGTAACCATTTCAAATAAATTATAATAACTGACATATAGAAATCACCCTACAGGCTGTTGGATGGGCACCAAAAAAAAAAAAATTGCCCCAAAGGTCCTTTTTGAAACATGACCTGGATGACTGAGAATCTCCAAAGACAAAAAAACCCATAATTTTTTAATGACTAAAGTCCCTCAAGATAATCAAGTCTTGTTAGTTGATATATCACAAGAAATTGGTGATTCAAGAAATCAGTAATTGGGTTCTGGTAGACCCACATTGCTGACCCTTTGCTGATATCATCTTTCTGTAACAATGCAGTGATACATAAATGGAAACAGTGTAAATTTTTTATATAAATTGTAAATATCACATGATGAAAAGCTACCGTACTTAAAAAGTTTTAATGCTATTTAAAATAAAAGCTTACTTTTCAGCCAGGTAATTACAACAATGAAATAATAAAGATCAATGTACAAATTATAAATGTATTGCTTGACCTCACAATCTAACATCTGAGATGGTTGTTCTGGTAGAGCTAACATTCAAAAGTCCGGACAGACCATTAGATAGCAAATAAGCTTTCATGTTCTTTCGAGATAAGTTGCAATTCCAGAATTGCAAAAATGTGGAGGAGCAATAGATGGCAGCAAAGAGACACAGAAAATTCTAAGTCTCCAAATTGTTGTCTTGGTATTTATAGTCAACATGTGCTAATTCTCTATTCAGGGGAAGTAGGTTTGTAAGTATCTTGGTGTGAGCTATTTAAGTACAATTATATATCTAAAAGGACGGTGCCATTCTTGTCTATAGAAGGATCGATGTTCATAAGAATTGAGAACCTCATTAATACAGTCTACAAAAATACTTGTGCCTAGAGGAATTTAGAAATCCAATTTGTATTAGCAGATTAATTAGGGTTTATTGTACTATCTAAATTGCTTTCAGCATAGTAATTTTTCCCCTATATTTATTATGAAATCTGTACTCTTGTTTGAATATAATATTTTAGAAGGCTATAGACAGGGCCTATATATAATTTATATTAAAACCACTATTCCTGTGTTTCAAGGCAGTGTAACTCAGACGAATCAGGCAGCTGAGTGTAAATGTTCAAGTCTTCCTCCAGGGTTTGAAAAATTCTTTGTATTTTTACCTTTAAAAAGTGGGAAAGGGAAACGGGGAAGAAAAGAAAGAGATTTTTTTAAAATTGGATTCAGGACTGTTTATTATTATTATAGCTATATCCAAGTGTTTAGGTCAGACTAATTTCCTAGAAATATCTCCTGCACAGGCATAATTTCAACCTAAAGAGCTCCCAGTGTCCAAACATGTCATTACATCTCATGCAATGTGGTAGCTCATAATGAACCAGAGATGTGCAATCTAACTTTCTTCTCTCTTCATTCTCTCTAATGAAGCTGCAGTTTGTTTACTTCTGTTACTTTTATACCCCAATAACATGAATAAAGATGTGTCAAGTACATGAACTGTGTAGGACCTCTGTAATTCAGAGCAGGAATGCCCAGTTGGAACCACATACAAGCTGGAAAGCTTTGATTGTAGATCCTAGATGTTTTGAGAGCTGGTGCTGCATTAAAGCTGCCAACAAATTTATAATTTTTAATGTGAACCAAGAAGAAATTAGTTAACCAATTAAACACATCCTCCTAATCCTCCATAAAAGTAGTGAATCCTTGTAGTAAAAAAACCCTATTTCTCGAATAGTCTACTTCAGAACTTTATCATCAACCAACAGAATTTCCAAGAAAACTGGATGATAGGGACTGTCCATTTATCTGTTGGGGTGCTTGTTGAACACTGCAGAATATATCTTACACTTTTTTGAAATTGCAGGAGGAAACCAGAATTAGCACTTTTACATTTCTCCTGATGTACCCAACCATCACTTCCCTAAGGGCAGAAGGTATTTAGACCTTATGATTCTTGATGAACGTATCTTTTCTTTTATGTACACTGAAAGCATATGCATCAAGACAAATTCCTTGTGCTTCCAATCACAATTGGCTAATAAAAAAAAATTCTATTCTATTCTATTCTATTCTATTTTATTTTAATAGCGTTGAAAGCTCTTCTAGTCCAACCCCTTGCACAAGCAGGAGACAATATACCATTCTGGGCAAATCACTGCCAATCTCTTCTTAAAAACCTCCAGTGTTAATGCACCAGCAACTTGTGAAGGTAAATTGTTCCAGTGACTAATTGGTCTCATTGTTAAGTTTCTCCTTAGTTCTAGGTTGCGTCTCTCCTTGATTAGTTTCCACCCATTGCTTCTTGTCCTGCCTTCTGGTGCTATCTGCTACTATTTGTAACTTTTGCTACTTTTGCTAGAAACATTCATGCTTCCCACCAAATCAGTACCCTACCTTTATGAAAGCATTTGTACATCTTAAAAGTTTCTCCATAAATCATTTCCCCATCTTCAGTAATATTCTACCAATATATAAATTTATCTACCTTGCTATAATTTTCATTATTTATGTATAATTTGCAGATATTCATTCCTGCCAATCACAACTGTCTTGGATTTGACAGATTAATTTTCAGATCCATACTTTTTATTCCATAACAAGCTAGACGCTTACTGTAACAAATTTACAGGGCTATTACCACAGTTATCAATTTGTTTATACAGTATTTGTTACAATAATATTAAAAGCTCTCTATAGCTAAAATCTGTCTGTAGTTGTGGGATGTCACCTTTAAAAAGATGAATTCTAGAGTGCCTTGGTTCGGGCACATTACAAATCAATTGCCTTTAATGAGTAATTTTTGCCAAGGACCATAATTTACAGAAATCAACTTGAATTCTGTTCCAATTGTTCTTTAACAGATTTTGTTCAGCCTACTGAATGCTATTTACACTACTGTCTGAACCTTACCATTGCTAAAATTGCCCATTCTATTACTGTGATCCCATAGAAAGCCACTCTACTATCCAATTATTCTGCAATTAACTAGATTATCACACCATTGTCTTTATAGAGAATCTGGTTAAGTCTCACATAACCTCTTATTTTAGAGAATGCTGATGAAGAATGCCAATACAGTTTTATAGCTGCTTCTTTTTCCCAATCAGTTTTTGAGATTTAAGACTTCAAGGCTTACATGAGAAAACCTGCTTTCTAAAGGCTAGTGTTTCAGCAAGCTAATAAAAATGTAGGGTTCTTTTTTTCCTTCTCAGGAAAGAAAAGACCAGTAGGACAAATGATCAAATAGATGCATTTCCTAGAAACATCTCAATCAATCAGAATTGAGCTGGAAGAGACAGACAAGTGGCTGTCCAGTCTCGTCTTTAAGAACCTCCAGTGATGAAGCACCCACAACTTTTGAAGGCAAGCTGTTCCACTGGCTAATTGTTTTCACTGTTAGGAAGTTTCTCCTTAATTCTATTAATTCATTCTCTGTGGTCACAGAGAATTAACTCAATCCTCTGTGACCACAGTTGGAAACCAAACTCTGGAACTGATAAACATTGGGCCAATTTAGGTTAAGATTTTCTAATATATTTCACTTTTTTAGGCCCAGGACAACTGTTCACCTTTAGTGGCACACAGGAGTCCATCTTCCAAAGAGCATGTATTTCAGATAACATAAATTAAATCTTTCTGGCAAAATTATTCTATGTGTATTTAACACATCCTCTTTTCTCACATGCGTTCAATATGCACTTTGTACTATTAGTACAGGCTTCATGCTAAAGAAGATGCTTTGAAACTTGGAGAAGTTGAGCATTTTCCCCGTGGCTTTACAATTTGTATGTAAGGATCCACCTCTTATAAGTAGAGAGTTAAACATTCGCTCTGACCTTATCTGTTGTGTCAAATGGCAGAAATGAAAAATCCAAATATTTGTTGCAAGACTATTTGTTGCAAGACTTTGGCTATTCCAGAATGCAGATTGCTTCCTATTCAATCAAATATTGTTTTGTTCAGTTGTACTTTGGAGATACAAGAAAACATTTCCCTTTTTTTTCTTTTGAACTTATTACAGTTCATTTTGTAGCTCTCATTTCACGTTGGCACCTTATTTTTTTCTCCTAATTAAAAAGTGTAGTAGCCTAAATAATATAAATTTTTCTAGGCATGCATAAGACTATTCCTGGAATATATTGCAGTGTTTATGAGTATTACTCACCTCATCAAGGTCACACCTGTTGATAATATGCATTCGAATTATATCACCTAGTGACCTTAAAAGGAAAGAAAGAAAAAGAAAACAAACTACATCAATAATATAATAACACAGATATTACTTTATTTTCAAGGCACTTAAAAATACAAACTGCTGGCTCTTCAGAGTCACCTAAGAATATCCATGTTATTTTTATCCAAAGATAAAACTGTCCCCATGAAAAACAAGATTCAAGATCATTTAAAGTGATATGTCTAAAGGGAGATAATTTAATTTCAATTCAGTGGGATTTACACCAAGATAAATGTGCATAGACTTACAACCCACTCATATTTGCCTCACTGATAAGCCTCACTGAATAAGCCATGTATTTTGATGCAATATTATCTAATATTTGCTGAACATCACCCAGCTGGGCCGGATAGCTCAGGCTGGTAAGGCCTGTTATTAAGAACACAAAGCCTGCAATTACTGCAGGTTCAAGCCCGGCCCAAGGTTGACTCAGCCTTCCATCCTTTATAAGGTAGGTAAAATGAGGACCCAGATTGTTGGGGGGGCAATAAGTTGACTTTGTAAAAATATACAAATAGAATGAGACTATTGCCTTATACACTGTAAGCCGCCCTGAGTCTTCGGAGAAGGGCGGGGTATAAATGTAAACAAACAAACAAACAAACAAGCACACATCATCTATATAAAGTACATATACAATCATGTTTTAAGCCATCACATTTTAATTCAAGCATTCTATGCATGAATGCATAATATGAAACAGCATTCAAACAATTATCAATGTTGTATTTGAGCTATTATTTTCTCTACACATTTGACCTTAAAATTAAAAATGTTTAGCATTGGAAGGAATTTAAATTTCCTGAAACAGCCCTATTTGTTCTGCTCAACAAAGCACAAGAATCCAAATGTTGATGATCTATTTAGTTTGCACCATGGAATAACTACTTTTGTGATAACTGGAACAACCTTCCCCAACATTGTGTTCTTCCGATTATTGTCAGTATTGTTTCCTGAACTTTTGGTGTCACAGTTGAAAAAGTTCCAGAAAATAGTAAATGTGATTGCTATGGTTTAAAAAATATGAAGTACTGCATTGTAAAGAGAAAAATCCAAGGGGTCTATACCAGTGGTGAAATCTGAACCAGTTTGCCACTGATTTGCTGGCTGTGCAAAATGTGCCCCAAATGTGCACTGCATGCATGCGCATGTATAAAGGTAAAGGTAAAGGTTTCCCTCGCACATACGTGCTAGTCGTTGCCGACTCTAGGGGGCGGTGCTCATCTCCGTTTTAAAGCCGAAGAGCCAGCGCTGTCCGAAGACGTCTCCGTGGTCATGTGGCCGGCATGACTCAACGCCAAAGGCGCACGGAATGCTATTACCTTAGGTGGTCCCTATTTTTTCTACTTGCATTTTTACATGCTTTCGAAACTGCTAGGTTGGCAGAAGCTGGGACAAGTAACGGGAGCTCACCCCGTTACACGGCAGCACTAGGGATTCGAACTGCCAAGCTGCCGACCTTTCGATCGACAAGCCTCAACTTCCTAGCCCCTGAGCCACCGTGTCCCTTTTTTACTTTTTTTTTTCACTTTTACCGTGTGCACATTTTTTTTTTACTTTTACCGTGCGCGCATGTTTTTGTTTTTTTTTACTTTTACCGTGCGCGCATATATAGCACACACCAAAAGGAGGCGTGGGAAGGTAAGTAGAACAGCGAGGGAGGCATCAGCTGTGCCCTGCGATTTAGATTCACTAGAAAGCAGGATTTCCTCCTTTCTAGCGATTTTAAATCGCATGGCACAGCTGATCATTGGAAATACCGGTTCAGAGGAACCAGTAGCTTTTTTTATTACCAGTTCACCCGAACTGGTAGTTTTAATCACTACCAGTTCGCCTGAACCGGTACAAACTGGTAGCATTTTACCACTGGTCTATACCAAAAGCATCTTTACAATGCAGAACAACCTTAGGCTAATGAAGTTACTGTCCTACCATATGCTACAAAGGATGATGGGAGATAAAATAATTTCTTTAAGCTATATTGGCAAGCAAGGTTCATTTCCAATGTCATCCACATCATGGAATGTCACCATCCATTTTTAAGACCATTTAATTAGAGGTAACATTGCTCCTGGGTTTTGCTAATGTTTGCTTATGTGATATAAGTACTTCCATACAGAAAGTTGGGATCCGTACTAAACAAGTAAATTTATCATCAATAGCTATATTTTTAATGGAATAGATATTACTTTGCCACATGCTTAATGCACTAAAGTTACTGCAGTAATATTGGCCACCCTGATACTAATACAATGCTACTTTAAATAACTTCAGTCAAAAGAGTTCTTTAAGTATGTAATAAAACAACTTAAAACTTTGAAACACATTCTACTGTTTGCATTTTCCATCTTTATTTTTATTTCTATTTATTTATTTATTTTGTCACAACAGTATATATAAGCATAAGCATGAAAATAACTATATAATATATAAGCATATATATAAGCATAAGTATGTAATAACTATATTATTTGGATATAATGAAAGGAAACAATAGGACAGGAACGATAGGCACATTTGTGCTCTTATGCATGTCCCTTACAGACCACTTAGGAATGGGGTGAGGTCAATAGTAGACAGTTTTTGGTTAAAGCTTTGGGGATTTTGAGAAGAGACCACAGAGTCAAGTAGTGTGTTCCAAGTATTAATAACTCTGTTACAGAAGTCATATTTTCTGCAATCAAGATTGAAGCGGTTAATATTAAGTTTAAATCTATTGTTTGCTCTTGTATTGTTGTGATTGAAGCTGAAGGAGTCTTTAACAGGAAGGACATTGCAATAGATGATTCTATGAGTTAAACACAGGTCATGTCGAAGGCGACAGAATTCTAAGTTTTCTAAACCCAAGATTTCAAGTCTGGTGGCATAAGGTATTTTGTTGTATTCAGAGGAGTGAGAACTCTTCTTGTAAAATATTTCTGGAACGTTCAATTGTATTGATGTCTGAACCCATGTGGTATGGGTTCCAGACAAGCGAGCTGTATTCAAGAATTGGTCTAGCAAATGTTTTATAAGCTCTGGTTAGCAGTGTAGTGTTTCTGGAGAAGAAGCTACGTAAGATTAGGTTTACAACTCTTAAAGCCTTTTTTGCGATGTAGTTGCAGTGGGCTTTGGCACTTAGATCATTAGATCTAAGATCTTTAACAGGGTGGGGGTCATCTGTAAGATAATGTCCATCGAGTTTGTATTTAGTGTTTAGATTCTTTTTTCCAATGTGTAAGACATCTTATGTGTAAGACATCTTATGTATAAGACATCTTATTGTCATATTAATGTGTAAGACATCTTATGTTTAATCACATGTACATATGTTGGAATTGATGCAAGAAGTGTCAAATATGTATGGTATTGTCTAGCCTTATGTGTATAACTTTCATGGCATCTTAGTTTAGCTTGTAAGGAATCATCATCATTCAAAGAGGGGTGTGAAAAATTTGGCTTTCCCTACTGGGGAGCTGACTACCGGAAAGCTAAGTAATAAAAGTGGGTTCTTGTTCTTTGAATAAGGTAAATAGTTGGATTGTAAGGAGCAAGGGAACTAGAATTTTACATTGCAGAGCTATGAATTTAAACTGCAAATTGCCACTATTGCTCTTTTGTTAGAGCACAGGCATCTTATAAAGGAGCAATTAAAGCATTCAGCATCTTGAAGAATCAGTCAAGCATTTGAATTTGCTGACAGAAAAGTTGTATTATTGCTGTTAGGACAAAGATGCAACAGTGCTTTGTTAGAATTTGTTTAGATTGTCCTATATTTACTGTTGGATCATTTTACATATTGTGATTTTAATTAAAGAAAGGTATATATTGAAATCTTTAACGGTTTATTCCAATTTAGACCCAACACAGATGGAAGTTAGGCCAACATGAAGAAAATATTTCACCCTTGGAGGACATGTTTTACATACTATTTACAGAAATAAATTATTTGAAAAAATATCTGACTCACTTCTTCCAGTAACAACTTCTAAGCAAAATATAATTCGTAATTTCTTGAAGCAACTGCAGGTACTTCAACTCTTCATTTCTTAAAAAAGAAACAAAAAAAGAATATCCGTGGAAAAACCGCTCTCGTGTTTTAATAATTCTTTTCTTCCTACAACTTACTTACATTAAAAGTGGCAAATATTATTGAAATGAGTTACCTGAAAGTCAGTCTAATCATATAGACATGATGTTAGTTTCCTCAACTTTACTGCCCTCCAGATGACTTCAGCTTCCAGAATTTTAACAATCACGCTGGTTAGGAATTCTGGGAGTTGGAGTCCAACTATCCACTGTCCATGGGAGGGAAATAGCAAAACTTGTGTCATGATGTCATTACACAAACTCTGTAACGTATGTTTCTGTGTCAGACAGCAGGATGCAAGTACAAAAGAATGAAGTTTGGGTTATAACATCAACATATGGAGCCATCTCATCTGTCATTCTACTCAAGAGGCCTATTCACATGTCTGGAGATTGTCAAGATGCTATAAATTCATAGCTGCATTCACACTGTATTAAATGAAGGAATTTTTTGGGTCATAGTTGCATCACATCATAAATAGCACTAAGCTATAGATTTGCAGCTATAGCCCCTGAAGTCTGAATGCTGCAGTGGACAGGTCACTCTTCATTCACCCCAAGTGTTGACATCAAGTTTGCGGGAGAATACACAGCTCTGTCTTCTCCATCTGCCCTTGTCAAAGCCCAAGAAGGCATTTGCCTAGATGCATTGTCAGGATCAAAGCTTTTCTGGCTTTGGCAAAGTCTTTCTTATACCTCCTGTAGTGATTTTTAAAATCACAATGAACAAAATAAAAAAAAGAGTTCCACATCATTATGAGATGTAAACATCCAAAACCTGTTCAGTAAGCCCTAAAATAAGCTTAATATTTTGTTAAAAATGAAAGGGAATAAGTAAACTATCTCTCGAGTCAGTTTAACAAGGATCAGCCAATCTGGCCCTCAGTCCTCCCCAAAGCCAAGTGCAACATCTGGCTATCAAAAGGTTACCCAAACCGTTGTCAGAAATCCATTACATTAAGGCAAAACCTAACAACTTACATTAGGGCATAGTTTGATAGTGAACCAGCACTGATCCCAAATGTGGTTGAAAAAGACTTTTAAGCTCATCATCTTGACTCCAGTTCTTCAGAAATTTAAAATAACTTTCCCAAACATACTAGAACTAGGAAAGACAATGGCAAAGAGTGTAAGCAAAGCACTCTGTAAGCAAAGAGTGCTCTGCTCTCTAACCACCACCCTGCAGAAAAAGCATGGCAAAATCTATTCCAAGGGCTGCAAAAGAGGTAGGTAATCTGCATGGAATGCCTACCTGATATTTTTTGCATATGTGGGTTTTGCATATCACCTGCTCTCATCATTGAGGTGATAATGTTAGCATAGACAGATCATTTATCCTGTTTCCAGACTAAGCAGCAGCAGGTAGCCCATAGAAAAGAAAAAGCCAGACTACATAGGACCCTTTGCCTGGGTCATTCAGAACCCTTGTTAGGTTCTTACAAAGGAGTTGTCTCCCTATTTCAGGTTTCTTGAAAAAGCCACAATTTTAATATTTTGTTGCACAGGGAACAGTGTCCTTATTAAAAATAAATGCAGAACTCACTTTGCACGAAGAAGTGTTTGAACAGTAGTCGAGTTCCCAGAATGTTTCTATGATTTTTAAACACAAAGAAAAAGACATAAGCAATTGCTTTATCTCATTCATTGCTTTATATTGAGGCTGGGCAAATCATTGAATACATATTTGCTTTGGCAAACATTTGTTCCAAAACAGCCATGTTACTTGACTTTGCATTGCAAAGTTTTAATGAATGCTGCAGAGGACAGGTCAGTCCTCATTCACCCCAAGTGTTGACAAAGTGTGCGAGAGAATACATAGCTTTGTCTTCTCCAGTTGCCCTTGTCAAAGCCCAAGGAGGCATCTGCCTAGATGCAGTGTCAGGATCAATGCTCTTTTGCCTTTGGCAAAGTACAAGTAGGAAATAACAATAAGCTTCAAGGCAATGCAAAATCCTTCAAGGCAATGCAAAATCCTAGGTAGCTTCACAGTAATTACATTTTGAGCATGTGTGCTATGCTATTATTTGCTTTTCTAGGGGGGAAAATCCCCAGTTTGAATGGGCAAGATCACAAGGCACAAAATGTCTCTCTGAAAAGGCCTTAATAATTGATAAAAGGAAAATACTTGTTCATGCAGGACAACAAAATCAGCTCTTAAAATATAGAATATACAATATACATTGCATATACTTTATCTGTATCTGCCTGCATGTGTTCCTTTTGTATACCCAGACTGAATCAAATCCAGTTTCGATTTTTGCATAGATCCTGCATATTTTTACACACCCTTTGTCTGACAGGATATAATTAGGGACACTTCCACACCACCATTTTTATTCCTCTGTCTGACAAAAGTAGTTTAATATTGATCTGAAATCAATTTCATTACTGCTGATCCTTAAATTTACACACACACACACACCAGAGGTGGGTTTCAGCAGGTTCTGGCCAGTTCTGGAGAACCAGTAGCAGAAATTTTGAGTAGTTCGGAGAACTGGTAGTAAAAATTCTGACTAGCCCCGCCCCCATCTATTCTCTGCCTCCCAAGTCCCAGCTGATTGGGAGGAAATGGGGATTTTGCAGTAACCTTTCCCTGGAGTGGGGAGGGAATGGAGATTTTACAGTATCCTTCCCCTGTCATGCCTACCAAGCCATGCTATACCCACCAAGCCACACCCACAGAACCGACAGTAAAAAAAATTGAAACCCACCACTGATGCACACACACACTAGATCAGCATCTCGGCTAGTGATTTGGGGGTTTCTCTAAAAAACTGAATGGTTGGTGTTAGAAGGAGAATCTGCAAAGTTACTGAGGCACTCTCCTTTGTTCCCTTTAAATACCAGTGAAAAAACAATGATTCCCCAAGATGCCACCACGTTTGAGTCTTTGCAGGAAGCTGGAAGATGCAATGATGGAAGAATTCTGCCAACAGGAAACTAACAATGGGAAACAAGCTCCCACAATACAGCAGTCTGCCTGCCAGACACAGAACCCACATTCCCATAAGGAACAGATGTTGGTCACATACATATAGAGTCAAAAACCCCACCTCCTTCCTCTGATGAACATAAAAAACTGTCCCATGCGTAGTGGTCTCTGAACTTGTTTGCTTGCAAACATATCTTTACCCAACTAGGTAACATCATCAGTGAAAGTGAATATGGGGTTTACTTTCTGTTTATATCCAATAGCTTGCCCTAACAATTTTGATGAGGGTGTGGATTGTTCCTTGGTAGTTCCTTAATTGCAGTGTTGTTTTCTCCTTGATTGTTTGCCTAGCACGAATCCCTGCTTATCTGGATGTTGGCTGCTGCACTGAAGGAAATATTTTGAATACATCCTACTGTATGTCACAAATAGCTGATTATTTACCAGATTGGTCCAAAGGCTTCACACTCTCAGGTGTGAATGCCATCTCAAATTAAATACAAATAAAGATTTCTTGTGATCACATGGAATATCTGCTGTCCAACACAAACATCAAAAAAGTATGGTTCTTTCAGGAGGCCCCGGTCAAAAAGAACCCACTCATATGCTGCATCGGGGCGAGTCATTGGCCCCGATGGAAACGGTGCGCAACTTGGGCATTCTCCTGGATGAGCGGTTGTCTTTCGAAGACCATTTGACGACCGTCTCCAGGAGAGCTTTTTATCAGGTTCGCCTGATTCGCCAGTTGTGTCCCTTCCCAGACCGGGATGCCCTATGCACGGTCACTCATGCTCTCGTTACCTCTCGCTTGGACTATTGCAATGCTCTCTACATGGGGCTCCCCTTGAAGAGCACCCGGAGACTCCAGTTAGTCCAGAATGCAGCTGCACGGGTGATAGAGGGAGCAGTTCGGAGCTCCCATGTAGCACCCATCCTGCGCAGACTGCACTGGCTGCCTGTTGTCTTCCGGGTGCGCTTCAAGCTATTGGTGACTACCTTCAAAGCGCTCCATGGCTTAGGACCAGGATATTTACGGGACCGTCTACTGCCATCTTCTATCTCCCAGCGACCAGTGTGTTCTCACAGAGAAGGACTCTGTCGTGTCCCACTCTTCCGCTGACGGCCGGGTCAGGGAAATCCGAATCAGGCTTGCCTCTGCAGCTCTGCCCAAAGTCCTAGCAAAGTCCTCAGAGCAGGCAGGAGACCAGTAAGTGACTTCAGCAAGATAAGTTCGACTTTGCCTGACTCAGAGACTGCCAGAAAGCAGATCCTTTATATAGGCCATGGGGTGTGGCTCCATGACTCAGCACTCATTAAGGCCTGCCCCTCCCTTCCTTCTGTTGCCTCCGCCTATCCAATCTTCTGATGCGAGGGTCACTCCAATCAGCTGTTGTTGGAAGTAAACTTTCCTCAGGCTCACATGCTGTGGAGGAGTGGGAGGGGTCTAGTTGCTCCGTTTGCCTGGGCATGGAGCCAGGCTGGGGCCGGGGGATGCTCCCTCCTCTGCAGCCTGCTTGGGCATGGAGCCAGAACTGGGGCCGGGAGGCATAAATTCCTCTGTGTTCGGGAGCAGATAAGCAGACCCCGGCTGCGGTGAGAGCGGACAAGACACAACAGACTCCTTAGGGTGCCGTCAGCCAAGCAATGTTGACTGGCGGCCCCCAGGGGGAGGGCCTTCTCTGTGGGGGCTCCTACCCTGTGGAACGAACTTCCCCCTGGACTTCGACAACTATCCGACCTTGGGACCTTTCGCCGCGAACTTAAAACCTATTTATTCCGTCTTGCTGGACTGGCTTGATTTTTAAAATTTTAATTTGCTTTTATGGGTTTTAAATTTTTGTAAATTTTATAGGGTGTTACTGTATTTTAAATTTGGCCAATTGAATAAGTTTGTTAAGGGTTGTTCTTAGCATTGTATGTGTTGTTCTTTTTGTATTTTATTTTGGCTGTGCACCACCCTGAGTCCTTCGGGAGAAGGGCGGTATACCAATTAAAATATTATTATTATTATTATTATTATTATTATTATTATTATTATTATTATTATTATTATTATTATTATTATTATTATTATTATTATTATTATTTATTCCCTGGATTGTGATTTTTGGTTGTTGTTGTTTTAACTGTATATTGTGTTCTTCGCTTGTTCTGTGTGCTGCCTTGAGTTGCTTAACACTACAAAGCACACATACACACACACACACAGAGAGAGAGAGAGACAGATTCTGACTATATTCTTCTTTGTTTTAAGCTATTGGGTAGGCCACAAACCCAACTAATCCAGTTGTACTTACTGAAAAATTGATAGAACAAAATATTTTTCAGTATCAGAATGAAGTATGGTATATATTGTATAATCAATACCTTTTACTTTAAAAAAAAAACTATTGTGAAAAATGCCAGTGATTGAGGTAGACCCCTGGTAGCTGTTTCTAATTCAGGATGTGTGTGGTCTTTTATACCTATAAAAACCTAGGGTGATGAAGTGTTTATTTTAAGATTTAAAATCTGAAGATCCCTAATCATTTTTTTCCCCAGTGATATTGCTAAACTCTCTGGCTCCTAATTGAACCTCCCAACCGGCATTTGGTGCTTGGCTGATGTTTTCCAAAGACAATACAAGCAATGCTAATATATAGTGGGAAGAGACAGAATAATTATTGTGCTAAATGTTACATGAATACACATTTGATACGAAATAGCCCAATGAAGTACTTGTATTATCACTTTTCAAACTGTTCTCTTTTTCTGATGTTTATATGCTGCAATGACCAAAAAGCAAATGAAAACGGGAAACGTTAATTTGAGACTTGTGCTCTCTTGTTCCTTTAAAGCAACTCTGCACATCTGCTGTTAGACTACAATCATAGATACTGCCTGCAAATTATGGAAGTTTTAATTCTGCATGTCTTTGGGAAAATCTGCTTTCAAAGGAAAACAGCTTTTTTCTGAAAAGCAAAATAACTGTGTGTTTTTTCCGCATAATTTCTGACTACATTAGTGAACACCTGATTTATGTTTTTACATTTTCCTTTAGGAGGGAGAAGTCTGCATTTGATTGAGTTATGGCTTTTATATGTTTTTAAACATTGTGTTTTCAAAGCAGTTCTGTAATTTTAGGTCTACTGTCACAAAACACCACTGTCATTATCCACTCTGAAATACCAGATTTCCCAAAGAAGTACAATTTTAAATTGCTTTCATAACTAGTTTTACTTAGAAGAATCAAATAACATTATTCACAACACAATCTAATTCGTGCGTTCTCAGAAATTAGACTCCCTGAATCTAATGAGACTTCTTTTCCAAGTGCATGGGAGTAGAGAATTCAAACTTCATTATGGATAAATAAAAAACTGAGCAATGCCGAATACATTTTAATACTACTGTTGATATTTATGAATGTTACTGCCTGTGTAATTTAATCCATTACTGAACAATAAGAAACCTTGAGTGGATGGCATGGAGGGTCATCCGCATGAGCTCTTAGCCACTCATTATCCATAGACCTGGAAGATGAAAAAAATAAAATAAAATATATCAGCAACAGTGACAGCAGTTTAAAATTTACTTGTCTGAAGCTGAGATTGGTTCAGCTTCACCAACTATTTTTAAACCTGTTGATAATAAGCTGACAAACCCTTTACCTGCAAACATTTCTTGATCTTTTGTGTGATTGTGTATGAGAAGAAAGGCTTTTCTTCCGGCACGGATGGTTATAATATCTATATTTTGAAAGAAATGATTTACTTGTTGTTTTTAAGAGCTTTGGGGTAAAAGGCTGTTTTGTCTCCGTAAACCAATCAGCATGTGTGTCCAGTAGATCTCCACTAGTAGATTTCTTCTTAGGGCCCTGACATAATTTCCCAGGAGACAGGGAAAGAGATAATGCACATGGCTGGAGTGCATTTCTGTATGTACGAGATAAAACTGGACCTTGAATATCTTCTTCCTTCAAAATCGAGGGCTGGAGACTTGCATACATTTTCTTGGACAGTTTGGAAGGCTTCTGCTCCTCTTTTCTCAAAGGAGATGATCTCGCTCTTGGAACCAAATTCAGGTGATTTGGTAACTGCTGAGAATTTAGGAAAAATGGATAGAACGTTTTAAAAATGTAAATGTCCATCTGTACCCTAGAGTTTTATGCCTCAAATCTTAGAAAGGAGAACAAATATAGCGGATTCGGTTGTTAAAAAACATAGGTGGGAAATCAAATTCTACCATTCCACACTCTAGGAAGAAATTGCTGTTTAGAAGTTTTCCCATGTTTAAAATCAAACATCTCCAATAAAAATGGCAACATAGCAGAGTAAAAGTTTAGCTGGGCTAGCTTTATCACAATAGATTTATTTATTTCTTTAAAAAAAGCAAAGATGCATTCTACTCGTGGAAGAAAAAAATCAAGCATATAAAAATTTGTTTAAGCACAGGCATTCTAAAATGTTCCTTGGAATCCTCATTCCTACTTCATTCAATTAGGGGCCAAGAATTGGTGACAGGTAGATCATGCGTTATAAAAGAATGATAACAGGATATGATTTGGAATCAGCAGGAATTTATCTTTGGAACTGATATTGTAAAAGAGGCTGTCATCTTCCATGGACAGGTAGATGGGAAATCAAATTGTATCATTTCACACCTAATGAGGATGGTGGATAGAATTATGAAAATATGAGTAGGAAGAAACACCATTGATTCATCATCCTACTGACATTCATAATAATTTTAACTCACAGGATCATCTCAAATCACATAGCTCATTTTGCTGAAGGGGTCATAAAATAGAGTTGGAAAAGACAAATGAAATTTAACATTGACCACAATCCCTAATTAATTAATTATTCTGATTAATTAATGCAATAATAATGTAATAATAAAATAAAAAATGTAATAATGTAATCTGAGCAAAATCAAATCAAATGAAAACTACACAGTTTGAAAATAGATTATTCTTACTGATGCCTGTACTGAACACCTTAGGAAAATAAGTTTTTTTTTTATAGTAGACAATTAGGGCATTAAGCTTTCTCTAACTTAATGAAAACCCTAAACTGGTTTTCATGCAGTCATCAAACACTGGAATATAGTCCTTTGGAAAAGACATTCACTTCCTATCCATTGCCTCCAAAACAGGCTATCTCAGTGGTGGGTTTCTACTGGTCCGCCTCTGTTTGGGCGAATCAGTAGTGGCGGTGGCGGGAGGCTCCGCCCGCCCACCTGGATGTCATCATGGATGGTCTGCGCATGCGCAGAAGTTCTGCACGTGCGCAGAAGCACTGTGCATGAGCAAAATGAGCACGTGTGCGTTCATGCTCACAGTTCTGAACCGCTAGCAAAGGTAAGTGGAACCCACTACTGGGCTACATAGGATATCATCTTACGTTGAGATTCTTAGTGGAAACACCTCTAGAATGACCTGATGGCATAGAATGGATCAATGCTACTTCTTTCTTGAATTTTTCAACAGCTTTGATGAGCTTCTCTCTTTTCTGTTGGTCTCTGTCTGTAAATGATAGTTTTGACACAAAGAGTTATTGTCTTTCCTTATCATCTTCTAATAAAAGAGACTATCTATAGCTCAGGGTTGTGCTGTAGAGTTCTTGGTGCTCACCAAGCTTGGGTATCTGCTTGCAGATCCTTCTTTACCTACACCTCAACATTTTCTTTAGCATGGTTTAACTATACATTTTTAAACCAAGCTAGTCCAACCACTTGGCTTGCCTGAGCCACACCGAGTGAAGAAGAATTGTCTTGGGCCATGTATAAAATATGTAATATAATAAATAACAAACTTCATATATATTCATTATGATCTTGCAGGGCTGCATTACTAGTTGTCGAGGGCCACATGCCTGATTTAAAAGGTTTGAGAGAAAAAACTAAATTAAGATGTCTTATTTTTTCCTCCAAAAAAAAAAATCAATCTCTCAGCAAATTTTAGTAACAGGTAAGATGTTGTTATTATTAACAATATTGGGCCAAATAATTTTCCCCCTCTAAACTTTCTTTTTCATTGATATTTAATGTGTTGACCTGCGAACATTACCATGTTTAAAAGTAAAATATATATAAAAGAGGTAAAGACAGGGACAGAGAAGAAAATACAGAAAAGAGATTTAAAATTTCCAGGAAAGGGAAGAAAAAGAAACATAAACAATTGAAAACAGTTAAAATTAGGCCAAACATTTCAGAGGTTGTTAAGTGAAATTAAAATTATAGGGCATCCCTTTGTTGCTTTTGACTTGAAGAAGGTGGAATATAAATTAATATGGCTTTCTTATATGACTATCGCTATACCAAAAGTACTTGAAGTTTGGATAATCTAATAAGATTATTAGATAATTTTATAGTATTATTAAATTATTAGAACTGAGAAAGCAAAAGAATTTTAGGGTGATGACTTTGATTAAATAATCTGATAGCAAAGAGAAAAGGTATTTGGAGGAATTTATTTTTTTCTTGAAAAGTAGAAACATTAGATTCATATGTTTAAATTTATTCCATCATGTAAAGAATTTGTACGGCGTGAACATTATGAAGCAGTGTTGGTACTACATTTAACTGCAGAAAAAAGAGATACAACAGGAATACGGTAAGAAGGAATTGGTATAGGAAATGTAGTTCCAAATACTGCAAGTATAGAAAGGATAGCTAATAAATTGGGTAACATGACTGCAGAAATTCAGAAATTGGGCCATTCAATGTCTGCCTCCTTAACTGCTTTGAATTGTTGGGGACACCATAAAGATATTGCCTGTAACATCTCAGTGCAGAATAATAGAGTTGGAAGAGACCTTGAAAGTCTTCCAGTCCAACCCGCTGCTCAAGCAGGAGACCCTATACCATTCCAGACAAGTGGCTGCCCAGTCTCTTCTTGAAAGTCTTCAGTAATGGAGCACCCACAACTTTCGAAGGCAAGGCATTCATTCAAGACTGTATAAGCCTCACTGCTGCATCCTGGCTTATAAAATGGTCTGAAACCCAGAATGTGGGATTGCTAAGTGAGCAAATGAGTAAATCATAAGAGATGGATTCAATGATCATATTCCAATTTATTTTTATTTATTTATTTATTTTTCATATTTTTATACCGCCCTATCTCCCTAGGGACTCAGGGCGGTTCACAACCAGATAAAAACATACATATAAATACAAATAAAACATCCATTAAAAAACTTATTATAATTGGCCGAATAATTAAAATGATAATAAAAATAATAAAATCCCCATTAAAACCAATTTGAATTTAAAATCTAGTCCAGTCCTGCGCAAGTAAATAGATGTGTCTTAAGCTCGCAGCGAAAGGTTCAGAGGTCGGGAAGTTGGCGAAGTCCTGGGGGAAGCTCGTTCCAGAGGGTGGGAGCCCCCACAGAGAAGGCCCTTCCCCTGGGTGTCGCCAGCCGGCACTGTCTGGCCAACGGCATCCTGAGGAGTCCCTCTTTGTGAGAGCGCACGGGTTGGTGAGAGGTATTCGGTAGCAGCAGATGGTCCCGTAAGTATCCCGGCCCTATGCCATGGAGCACTTTGAAGATAGTCACCAAAACCTTGAAACGCACCCGGAAGACCACAGGTAGCCAGTGCAGTCTGCGCAGGAGAGGTGTCACATGGGAGCCACGAGGGGCTCCCTCTATCACCCGCGCAGCTGCATTCTGAACTAACTGGAGCCTCCGGGTGCACCTCAAGGGGAGCCCCATGTAGAGAGCATTGCAGTAATCCAGACGAGACGTCACGAGAGCGTGAGTGACCGTGCATAGGGCATCCCGGTCTAGAAAGGGGCGCAACTGGCGAACCAGGCGGACCTGGTAAAAAGCTCTCCTGGAGACGGCCGCCAAATGATCTTCAAAGACAGCTGTTCATCCAGGAGAACGCCCAAGTTGCGCACCCTCTCCATCGGGGCCAATGACTCGCCACCAACAGTCAGCCGCAGCTGCAGCTGACTGTACCGGGATGCTGGCATCCACAGCCACTCTGTCTTGGAGGGATTGAGCTTGAGCCTGTTTCTCCCCATCCAGACCCGTACGGCTTCCAGACATCGGGACAACACTTCGATAGCTTCGTTGGGGTGGTCCGGTGTGGATAAGTACAGCTGGGTGTCATCAGCGTACAGCTGGTACCTCACACCGAAACCACTGATGATCTCACCCAGCGGCTTCATATAGATGTTGAACAGAAGGGGCAAGAGAATCGACCCCTGCGGCACCCCACAAGTGAGGCGCCTCGGGGCTGACCTCTGCCCCCCTGTCAACACCGTCTGCGACCGATTGGAGAGATAGGAGGAGAACCACCGAAGAACGGTGCCTCCCACCCCCAATCCCTCCAACCGGTGCAGCAGGATACCATGGTCGATGGTATCAAAAGCCGCTGAGAGGTCTAATAGGACCAAGGCAGAGGAATAACCGCTATCCCTGGCCCTCCAGAGATCATCCACCAACGCGACCAAAGCCGTCTCAGTGCTGTATCCTGGCCGGAAGCCGGACTGGAACGGGTCTAGATAGACAGTTTCATCCAGGTACTGGGGTAATTGACATGCCACCACACTCTCTACAACCTTCGCCGCGAAACGAAGGTTGGAGACTGGACTATAATTACCTAAAACAGCTGGGTCCAGGGAAGGCTTCTTGAGGAGGGGCCTCACCACCGCCTCTTTCAAGGCGGCCGGAAAAATCCCCTCCACCAAAGAAGCATTCATAATCTCCTGGAGCCAGCCTCGTGTCACCTCCTGAGTGGCCAGTACCAACCAGGAGGGGCACGGGTCCAGTAAACACGTGGTGGCGTTCAACCTACCCAGCAACCTGTCCATGTCCTCAGGAGCCACAGGGTCAAACTCATCCCAAACAATCTCAATGGAGGTGAAATAATCTGGGAACATACAACTATGAAGATAAAAGAGGTTGGAAGAGAGTAAACATTTCTCTCCTATCTTCTTCTAACAAAATTGCTATCTATGTGTAAATTATAACAGTTCAGAAGTAATGGATAGTGTATTCTATTATTCCCTTAGGTCTTAATTTACCCTGTAATATGGTACTTCTTCCAAGCAGATAATAATATACACCAGGGGTCTCCAACCTTGGTCCCTTTAAGACTTGTGGACTTCAACTCCCAGAGTTCCTCAGAACAGCTTTGCTGGCTGAGGAACTCTGGGAGTTGAAGTCCACAAGTCTTAAAGGGACCAAGGTTGGAGACCCCTGATATACACCATGAAAGGTCATGCTAAATCACACTGACTGTGTATCTAAACAATCACACTGCATAAGCCTATACATTTAATTATATAATGCCAATTTCCTCCTGCACCATTTTTTTCTCTAACTGGTTTCAATTTCTGAAGGCCATAAACTATCATAAAAAGTCCTCTATATTTATGCTTTGCTATTAATTAAATTACTTTTTTTCCCATCTTCCATAAGGCTGCTTCCAAGCTGCAAGTTCTGAATTACAATGGACTAAATGTTAATAAATTAAAGACGTGAATTATTGAATTTAAATTTTAACAAGTTAAGAACAGTGAATTATTAAGTTAAATGTTAACAAAATTAAGAACAATGGATTATTAAATTAAGGATCAGTATTTATCATAATGCTTTTTGTTTTATGCAATAACCTGTAAAGTATTTTAATGGATGTGTATTTCTCAGCAATAATCATGTTATGAATAAGAAAATCCAGGTTACAGAAAATCCCATCAGACAGAAAGCTGCTAATATCATAAAATCACTCTAATTACCTAATAAAATATATTTTTCTATTGCTAAGCAAAGATTAAGTAGGAGCCAATTTTGAGAGCTATGAACATTTTTGATATCCAAAAGAGAGAGAGAGAGAGAGAGAGAGAGAGAGAAAAGAAACCCCAACCCCCGCAACCCCTTGTACATTGTTATTAGTTGCGAGGTCATGTCCGACCCATCATGACCCCATGGACAACATTTCTCCAGGCCTTCCTGTCCTCTACCATCTTCTGGAGTCCATTTAAGCTCACGCCTACTGCTTCAGTGACTCCATCCCGTCACCTCGTTCTCTGTCGTCCCTTTCTTCTTTTGCCCTCAATCTTTCCCAGCATTAGGTTCTTCTCCAGTGAGTCCTTCCTTCTCATTAGGTGGCCAGAGTATTTCATTTTCATCTTCAGGATCTGGCCTTCTAAAGAACAGTCAGGGTTGATCTCCTCTAGGACTGACCAATTTGATGGCCTTGCACCATAGTTCAAAGGCCTCAATTCTTTGGCGCTCAGCCTTTCTTATGATCCAACTTTCACAGCCATACATTGCAACCCTTGTACATAAGGCCCGTTAAATATATCACAATTTACAGTGCATTTCTATTCATGTTCATCCAAAGAACACTCATTACACTTTAAATTCATTATAGTCATCCCTTCACAAATCACTTCAAGTTCAACCGCTTATCAATGACATCACATATTTTAAAAATAATCCAAAAGTGATTCTCGTATTAAATTAAAACTAACATTTAGTAGCAAAATCAGAAATTGTTAACACTTTATTTCCAAAAACTGCTCTACTGAAAGTACAGTACCTAGTTAAGTCAGTAATAATTACCCCTGAAAACATCTAATTAATATTTCAAAGCAGTGATGTTCCTATAACATGAATCACTCTTGCTATCATTTTTCACTTCCTCAGCTATTTATACTAAGCTATGCAGATTCTGCTATTTCTCCCATGTTAATGTAGCTGCATTTCTTGAATCATTTTAAGATGTTTTTAAGGAAGAGGCAGAATGCATGCTCAGCAAATATTTTGTTCTGTAATAAAAATTAAGCTAAGAATTAACAGAGGAGCTGAGAACTGGAAGAAACCTCTGATATACAGTAATCAGTTTCTTAAATCTGTTGTTCCGAAACCATTTCAAGGTTATTTGGCAGAGAAAGCCATTACGGCTTATTAAGATAATTCTTTTACCTTAAATTAGGATAATGATGCCAAAGAATCTTTTCATACATTCTTTTGAGGCCTTTTTTTTCATTTATTGCTTATTATCTATTAATAGTAACAGCAAAAACAATTTGTGTAGATTTGATGCCATTCATGTACAAGGCATTTTACTCAGAATAGAATTGATAGGACATTGCCCCCAAAGGATTTACAATCTAAAAATAGACAAAGAGAAAGAAACAAAAAAGAAAGAGGTTATCGTTCTGAAGTTATTTTAATTAGAACCTCTCAGGCATAGTTACTTGTTAAAAACAAAACAAAACCTTATTAGTCTATATCAGTGTTGGGGAACCTTTTTTTTTTAAATTTACATTTATATCCCGCCCTTCTCTGAAGACTCAGGGCGGCTTACAGTGTGTAAGGCAATAGTCTCATTCTATTTGTATATTTACAAAGTCAACTTATTGCCCCCCCAACAATCTGGGTCCTCATTTTACCTACCTTATAAAGGATGGAAGGCTGAGTCAACCTTGGACCTGGTGGGACTAGAACCTGCTGTAATTGCAGGCAGCTGAGTTTTAATAACAGGCTTCTTACTGCCTGAGCCACACCGCGGCCCTTTTTGGCACCAAGTGCCAAAATGGCAGCACACATGCATGTGCAGGGGAGCACCGGAAACTGAATGAGCAGCTCCCTGGCGCGCAGGTGCAGGAGCACCAGAAACCGGAAGAGCAGTTCCCCGGTGTGCATGTGTCCCGGGAAACTGAGGTTCTGGTTTCCGGCATGTGCATGTATGCCGGTCACCTGGTTTTCTGATTTCTGGCACACATGCACACATGAAGACCAGCTGCCCAGTGCGCATGTGCATGCCGGAAACTGGAAGCTCAGCTTCCTGGTGTGTGCATGCATGCCAGGGAGCTGCTCTTCCAGTTTTTGGCACTCCCGCATCTATGAAGGCCAGCTGGCCAGAACAACGGGAAGAGCAACGGGCTCGACCCGCCATCACGGGTCTATATATTCCATTGGGTGGGTAAGAATGAGAAAAGAGGGACTGGAAACAAGCAATCTAAGGTTTAGTTAAGGATATTAAAGCTGGATGAGTAAAAATCATAATGCAGTATTAAGATTTAGTAGCAAAATCAGAAATTGTTAACACTTTATTTCCAAAACTGCTCTACTGAAAGTACAGTACCTAGTTAAGTCAGTAATAATTACCCTGAAAACATCTAATTAATATTTCAAAGCAGTGATGTTCCTATAACATGAATCACTCTTGCTATCATTTTCACTTCTCAGCTATTTATACTAAGCTATGCAGATTCTGCTATTTCTCCCATGTTAATGTAGCTGCATTTCTTGAATCATTTTAAGATGTTTTTAAGGAAGAGGCAGAATGCATGCTCAGCAAATATTTTGTTCTGTAATAAAATTAAGAACAATGGATTATTAAATTAAAACTAACATTTAGTAGCAAAATCAGAAATTGTTAACACTTTATTTCCAAAACTGCTCTACTGAAAGTACAGTACCTAGTTAAGTCAGTAATAATTACCCTGAAAACATCTAATTAATATTTCAAAGCAGTGATGTTCCTATAACATGAATCACTCTTGCTATCATTTTCACTTCTCAGCTATTTATACTAAGCTATGCAGATTCTGCTATTTCTCCCATGTTAATGTAGCTGCATTTCTTGAATCATTTTAAGATGTTTTTAAGGAAGAGGCAGAATGCATGCTCAGCAAATATTTTGTTCTGTAATAAAATTAAGAACAATGGATTATTAAATTAAAACTAACATTTAGTAGCAAAATCAGAAATTGTTAACACTTTATTTCCAAAACTGCTCTACTGAAAGTACAGTACCTAGTTAAGTCAGTAATAATTACCCTGAAAACATCTAATTAATATTTCAAAGCAGTGATGTTCCTATAACATGAATCACTCTTGCTATCATTTTTCACTTCCTCAGCTATTTATACTAAGCTATGCAGATTCTGCTATTTCTCCCATGTTAATGTAGCTGCATTTCTTGAATCATTTTAAGATGTTTTTAAGGAAGAGGCAGAATGCATGCTCAGCAAATATTTTGTTCTGTAATAAAATTAAGAACAATGGATTATTAAATTAAAACTAACATTTAGTAGCAAAATCAGAAATTGTTAACACTTTATTTCCAAAACTGCTCTACTGAAAGTACAGTACCTAGTTAAGTCAGTAATAATTACCCTGAAAACATCTAATTAATATTTCAAAGCAGTGATGTTCCTATAACATGAATCACTCTTGCTATCATTTTCACTTCTCAGCTATTTATACTAAGCTATGCAGATTCTGCTATTTCTCCCATGTTAATGTAGCTGCATTTCTTGAATCATTTTAAGATGTTTTTAAGGAAGAGGCAGAATGCATGCTCAGCAAATATTTTGTTCTGTAATAAAATTAAGAACAATGGATTATTAAATTAAAACTAACATTTAGTAGCAAAATCAGAAATTGTTAACACTTTATTTCCAAAACTGCTCTACTGAAAGTACAGTACCTAGTTAAGTCAGTAATAATTACCCTGAAAACATCTAATTAATATTTCAAAGCAGTGATGTTCCTATAACATGAATCACTCTTGCTATCATTTTCACTTCTCAGCTATTTATACTAAGCTATGCAGATTCTGCTATTTCTCCCATGTTAATGTAGCTGCATTTCTTGAATCATTTTAAGATGTTTTTAAGGAAGAGGCAGAATGCATGCTCAGCAAATATTTTGTTCTGTAATAAAATTAAGAACAATGGATTATTAAATTAAAACTAACATTTAGTAGCAAAATCAGAAATTGTTAACACTTTATTTCCAAAACTGCTCTACTGAAAGTACAGTACCTAGTTAAGTCAGTAATAATTACCCTGAAAACATCTAATTAATATTTCAAAGCAGTGATGTTCCTATAACATGAATCACTCTTGCTATCATTTTCACTTCTCAGCTATTTATACTAAGCTATGCAGATTCTGCTATTTCTCCCATGTTAATGTAGCTGCATTTCTTGAATCATTTTAAGATGTTTTTAAGGAAGAGGCAGAATGCATGCTCAGCAAATATTTTGTTCTGTAATAAAATTAAGAACAATGGATTATTAAATTAAAACTAACATTTAGTGGCAAAATCAGAAATTGTTAACACTTTATTTCCAAAAACTGCTCTACTGAAAGTACAGTACCTAGTTAAGTCAGTAATAATTACCCCTGAAAACATCTAATTAATATTTCAAAGCAGTGATGTTCCTATAACATGAATCACTCTTGCTATCATTTTTCACTTCCTCAGCTATTTATACTAAGCTATGCAGATTCTGCTATTTCTCCCATGTTAATGTAGCTGCATTTCTTGAATCATTTTAAGATGTTTTTAAGGAAGAGGCAGAATGCATGCTCAGCAAATATTTTGTTCTGTAATAAAAATTAAGCTAAGAATTAACAGAGGAGCTGAGAACTGGAAGAAACCTCTGATATACAGTAATCAGTTTCTTAAATCTGTTGTTCCGAAACCATTTCAAGGTTATTTGGCAGAGAAAGCCATTACGGCTTATTAAGATAATTCTTTTACCTTAAATTAGGATAATGATGCCAAAGAATCTTTTCATACATTCTTTTGAGGCCTTTTTTTTCATTTATTGCTTATTATCTATTAATAGTAACAGCAAAAACAATTTGTGTAGATTTGATGCCATTCATGTACAAGGCATTTTACTCAGAATAGAATTGATAGGACATTGGCCCCAAAGGATAGGGTGCACAACTTGGGTGTCCTCCTGGATGATCGGCTGTCGCTTGAAGACCATTTGACGGCAGTCTCCAGGAGGGCCTTCCATCAGGTCCACCTGGTTCAGCAGTTGCGCCCCTTCCTTGATCGGGATGCCTTGTGCACAGTCACTCATGCGCTCGTTACCTCTTGCTTGGATTATTGTAATGCTCTCTACATGGGGCTCCCCCTGAAGTGCACTCGGAGGCTTCAGTTAGTCCAGAATGCAGCTGCACGGGTGATAGAGGGGCTGCGTAGCTCCCGTAACACCGCTCTGCAGACTGCACTGGCTACCTGTGGCCTTTCGAGTGCACTTTAAGGTGTTGGTTACGACCTTTAAAGCGCTCCATGGCTTAGGGCCTGGGTACTTACGGGACCTCCTGCTGTTACCACATGCCTCCCACCGACCCGTACGCTCTCACAGAGAGGGACTTCTCAGGGTGCCGTCCGCCAAACAATGTCAGCTGGCAGCCCCCAGGGGAAGGGCCTTCTCTGTGGGGGCTCCCACACTCTGGAACGAGCTTCGCCCAGATTTACGCCAAATACCTGACCTTCGGACTTTCCGCCGCGAACTGAAGACACATCTTTTCATTCGGCAGCTGGCTAATTGAATTTTAAATGTTTAAATTTATATTAATTTTAAATGGGGTTTTAGCGTTGGTAAATTTTTAAATTTTCAGGCCAATTTGAATAAGTTTTTAAATTCCGTTTTAATTGTATTTTGTATTGTTCATTTTATTCTGCCTGTACACCGCCCTGAGTCCTTCGGGAGAAGGGCGGTATAAAAATCAAATAAATAATAATAAATAATAATAATAATAATAATAATAATAATAATAATAATAATAATAATAATAATAATAATAATAATAAATTCAGGGCTGTCAAACTTGTGGACTGCAGACCGGATGCATCATGCATTGGCAACGCCCTCTCCCAGTTTAGTGAAGGGGGGGGAAAGTCGTGATACGTCACATGATGACGCTGTGATGACACGAGTTTGACACCCCTGTCCAAATTCTTCCCCATCAGTCATGTTTGAAAAGCCTCCTTAGGTGGCAATTGCTCCCCTGTGATAAGTTTATTGCTATTCTGGGATATCCTGCAAGAAACCTGGAGTTCATGTAACTGAACCTTTTCTTCTGTTAATGATACAATCAGCCGCCTATGAAGTACACACGTCCCTCACTTAAGTTTGAGAGCTGGGGCTAGGGGACAGAGAGAGAAAGAGTCCAAAACAAACATTTCCAGTCCAAACAAAATGAAACCAGACATTATTTGGAAAACAAAGCAAGTTGTACCTACATTTAATGCTTGTGTTCAAACTCTTTGGAGCAGATGAATCAACAGCAGCTGAATTAACAACAACAAGAAAAATGTTTATCTTCTCAATGCAGTATTCCATTTTCAAATGCAGAAAAGAGAAATAAATAGCTTGCTCACAACCAATAGGAAACAGAGGTTATTATAGCCTGGGTTCAATTAACATCTTAAGGAATCATATTTAGATGTTTTACTTATAAATTAACTGATGATAGCTTCTTTATTCAATATGAAGTGAAAACGTCTACTAGTGCAACTGTAAAAAAGAGTGTAATCGTGAGATATAATTCATATCTCATATCATAATTCATATCAAGGAATAGCTATGTGATTTGATTTTTGCTTTTCTGTTTGAAGTCAACCCTGTTTCTCAACTTATCTAAGCCACGCAATCTACCTGCAGTGTTTCAGGGACATTATCGGCATACATTTTTGTTTTCAAAGTATCCTCCACAACTTTCCCTTTATTTCTTTGGCACTTTGTATACTTTTTTAAAAAGTGATACACATTAAAACTGTTTCAGAAAGGGAAGAAACGATGCAGACCTATAAACGAATAGTATAAATAGAGCTTCTGTTTTAGCTCAATACAGAGTGGGAACAAATGTTTCTAAACAGTGGTTACATACGTTTCCAAATTGACCTTGCTACAAACATTATGCATATCCTTTTGCGCATGGTGAGCTTACTACTGCTTGAATCTTGGTTGTTAGTAAAAGAAAAAAGGCTTTACAAAAATGGAAATTAAAAATGGAGGCAGGCAGCTTGAATAATAAGAGGAATTTCCACAGTTCAGCAAATTTTAGTCTAGTAATAATGGATATAGAATAGAGACAGTCCAGTTTTTAGGCAAGATGCATATTCTGCAGGTCTGTACAATACTAATTCAAAGCTATTGCCCTGTTAATATCTTTTCATTCATTCCTTTAGTATATTAAAGATTATTCTATCCTTTCTTTTCTATATATCTATACTGGCTAACCATGATAGGACCATTAAGTAAAAAAGTGAAAATAGTGGTTTTTCAATTCACCCAAAAATTAAAGTAGATTTGAACAAATATAAAAAATAAATTTAAAATGTATAAACATGTTCATTCAGGAGATGACTTCAAACTATCATCTTTAGGGCCAATTTAGCTAGCAGATGCAGAAAGATGTATGAAGGTCAATAGATGAAAGCCTTTGCAGCTCAGAGGGAATACTTTCTTCTAATTAATTAATTAAAACAAGGTTATGTGCAGCCTCCCAGAAAGTGGGTCCTTAGAGTCCCCTCCAAAGCTGCTGCCATAAATTATGGATGATGTCCATTTCCTGCTTTTGTATCACAAGATCATAGAGCAGTGGAATGGCAGAGCAGACTGTCAACGTCTTCCATATAATATTAGGAATTTCTCCTTTTAGTTTTGATGAGATTTATTTATTTATTTATTTTGTCGAGTGCGTATTAGATAATATATATAAGTATAAGCATGAATTGAATACATAAAATGAATACAATTAAAGGGAACATTAGGACAGGGATGCTGGTGCAGAAATAAATGGTCATCAGTATATGCAGGGTTTAAGCCAGCAATGTATAGAATCCCCTTTTCTTTCTTTTATTAGACATGCCACTTATCCTTTCTTTTATACAGCCTGGAAGGTTCCCTGGGGGGAAGGGGGTGGAGTGCATTCTTTTCAAGAGGGTGACCTGATTATTTGCAAATGGTTTTCTTTTATTTGTAAGCTGCCAGGGGTTGTCAAGGTGTTGGATGGCCTTGAACCTTGATTACATAAATAAATAAGAATCAGGGTTCTCCTGACAGAGCAAGGCTTTATTTTGATAGGAGAGGAAAAACAGAAGTGGTGTCAAATACAGGTCATAGGATTCACAACTGCCGATCTCTGCTGAAGCCAGATTAGTTTCCCCCTTCCACCCAGAGTTGGCATCCAACCCTGAGCAACTTCTATGGCTCTTTGTTTTAGAGAATCCTATACTGCAGGGTGTTCTTAACAATAATAATAACAGAGTTGGAAGGGACCTTGGAGGTCTTCTAGTCCAACCCCCTGCCCAGGCAGGAAACCCTACACCACTTCTCTTGGACTTAACACCACTACAATTTCTTCTCTCTTATAATATAGGGCAGTTCAGACAGATCAGGAGAAGAACATGTATAGTTTCTAAAATCATGAAAATTATGAAAACCAATCAAGCTAGAAGAAAAATGTCTTCTTAATCCAAAGCATGCCTATACATCAGCAAATATATATTTTTCTGCATGATTGTAGTCCATGAAACAAATAGAACACCCATGGAGATAGTGTATTATTAATATGCTGTTTCGTTCATACCCCTCAGAGATCTGCATAGGATTATCAAAAAGAAAGCATGTTCCTGTATGCTACCTAAACTTTTTCTTGTAGAGATTTTGCTTAGTGACCCACCTCACATATTTGAATGCAATGTTAGATTCTCCAGTAGAACTCAGAACTGGATTGCAATGTTTGAAAATTAAGTTGAAAGCAGTTTCATTAGGGGAGCGATGAAGAAATCAGCTTTGAAATCTCCATGGGTCAGGAAATAACCCCTAAACATTTTATCTCCTGGAATCTTTTATCTGGAATGTGAAGTATGAGGACAGATACTGGGATCCTTGTCATCTCTGGATTAGACTAGTGCAATAATGCAAGGACTTGGGACTGCCCTTGGAAACCAACCCAAAAACTTTAGCTTGTACAGAATGAAGCAGCCCATGTTCACCAGGCCTGTCCTGTTATACTGCTTCTGCATGACCTATAATAGATGACACCAGTGGTGGGTTGCCCCCGGTTCAGACCGGTTCTATAGAACTGGTAATAAAACCAGTGGGAGGCTCCGCCCACTGACCCAAACGTCATCAAAACCTTTCTGCGCATGCGCAGAAACTTCTTCCACGCGCGGGCACAATGTGAATCGGTAGTAGAATAGAATAGAATAGAATAGAATAGTTTTATTAATAGACCGCCCTTCTCCCAAAGGACTCAGGGCGGTGTACAGCCACGAATAAAATACAGAAAGAAAACAACAATACAAAACTAAAAACAACCCTTAAAAAACCTATTTGATATGGCTACTTATAGATAAAATATTACCCTCTAAAATTTACAAAAAAATTAAAACCCATAAATCAATTTGATAATATAAAATTTAAGCGAGTCCAGATAAGTAGAACCTACCCCTGGATGGCACTGTGTTTCTGTTTCTGTTTGCTATCTTTTAAGCTTTATAACAGAGCTGTCAAGCTCATGGCCAGCAGGCCAGAGGCATCATGCATTGGCCACGCCCATGACTGGTTTAGTGACGAGGAAAAAATTGCAATACGTCACGTGACGATGCGAGTTTGACACTCCTGGTCTATATGGTTTGGTGTCCAGCTATCTAAGAGACCACAATTACCAGCTAGATTCTCTCTAACTGATCCAGACTGCCAGGGAATATTTACTAGAAGTCCCTCTAGGTGCAATGGAAACACATGCATTGTCTGGGGCAAATCCTTTCCCGTAGAATAGCCTGCTCCCACCCATAAGCAAGGGAAGCATCAAATTCTTATGGTTTCTAGAGGGGGGGAAACGGTTTCTGTAGAATGCCTTGAGAATGAGTACAGAGGCATAGGGACATATAGAGCTAGACTAATAGACTAATAAAACCATGTATGTATGTATGTACCCTGCCTTTATTATTTTCATGAAAAACTCAAGGCGGAGAACATCTCCAACACACCTTCTTCCTATTTTTCTTACAACAGTCCTGTGAGTAGATTGGGCTTAGAGAGAGTGACTGGCCCAAAGTCATCCATATGGCTTCCATGGCTAAGGAGGGACTTGAACTCACCATCTCTTACTTTTTAGCTTGGTGCCTTAACCACTAGACCAAACTGGCTCTCTGTACCAGTTGTACCATTAATTAGAATTTATTTTGTATGTTATTAATACCTACCTTCTAGAGAAAACTACAATTGAGGCAGTAGATAAACTGCTTAAATAAATATAATAATGCTGAAATGCTGAAGGTTATAAAGTACTTTTGAATTAATTTCTCTGTTTTCTTGTTGTCTTTTATTCTACTTCATGCAGTTATACTGAGAGCAAGCTACTCAACGTAGCAGAGAATGTAGCAAGTATGAATTACAAATTCAACTTTAAAATACTTTCTGGTAGTTCAGATCTGTTTATACATTGATGAACCCACCTGAGGGGAAATCTGGCTCTTTTGCTTTCAGTCATCAGAGTTTCTTTGCTATGAATTTTAAAGGTTACTTCAAACAGAAAGCAAAATTAGGGAAGTCGTTGGCATGACAGCACTTTTTTTAAAAAAAATAGTGGTCCAAAGTATAAAAAAAATCCATTTTAGCTTTCTGTATGGTTCTTCTTTAAGGGGAATTGTTTGATTTGCCATTGCCAAACTGAAGCAGCAGAAAAGCTCCATATCCCTTCTGGTACTTTAATAACATTCAGGACCATATAAAATCTGAGACTTATAAAAAAAAAGCAAGAAAACCACAAGTCCAAGATCTCAGACTAGAATAGCATTGGGACTCTTATCTGGGATCTTGAAGAACAAAAATGTCAGAAGATTAACGGAGAAATATAAGGCTATCATGCTCCTTTTAATCCTCAACTTGCAACAGTTCACTTAGTGACTGTTCAAAGTTATAATGGCAATGTCCAAGTAACACCCCTAATGAAAGGGTTGTTGGGCTGACAGGCACTGAAAAATGTGACTTACAACTGTTTTTCAAACTTGCAACCGACAGTTGCAGTGTCCCAGGGTCACATGATCACCTACGACATTCCAAAGAGGAAGCCTACAGAAAAGGTGATAAAATGCTGTACAATCAGGCCAGAAATGCACTAATAAGGGAGATAAGAGCAGCAAAAAGAAGCTACTCTGAAAAGCTAAAGAATCAATTTTCAGCAAATGAACCAGCAAACATGTGGAAAACTCTTAAAAATATCACCGGCTATGGCAAACCTCCTTCCCAGGCTGAAGGTAATCAACAACTGGCAGATGACCTGAATGAGTTTTACTGCAGGTTTGAAAGGAAACTACAGCCACCTATCTCCACAACCCTTATCTCAGACACACCAACAACAGCCAAGCCTCCTACAACTGACCCCATTTCATTGGGTTCACAACCCCTAGTGATCACAGAAAAGGAAGTGCAGGACCTATTTCACAGACAAAAGCCAGGAAAAGCTCCAGGCCCAGACAAGATAACTCCTTCTTGCTTAAAAGTCTGTGCTGACCAATTGGCCCCATCTTCACCCATATTTTCAATAAATCACTAGAGATGTGCTATGTTCCTTCTTGCTTCAAACGCTCTACCATCATCCCAGTGCCAAGAAGCCCACCATCAAGGAACTGAATGACTACAGACCAGTTGCTCTAACATCTGTAGTCATGAAAACCTTTGAAAGGCTAGTGCTTTCCTACCTGAAAACCATCACGAATCCGCTCTTAGACCCCTTGCAATTTGCATACCGAGCAAATAGATCAACAGATGATGCTGTTAATATGGCTCTGCACTACATCCTACAACATCTTGAGTCTCCAAAGACCTATGCAAGGGTCCTCTTTGTAGACTTTAGTTCAGCATTCAATACCATCATTCCAGACATTCTTCTAACTAAGCTAAACCAGCTACAGGTACCGGAACAGACTTGTAAGTGGATCACAAGCTTCCTAACAAACAGGAAGCAGCAGGTGAAGCTAAGCAAGATCACATCAAATACCTGTACAATTAGCACAGGGCCCCCCCAAGGCTGTGTGCTCTCCCCACTTCTCTTCTCTCTGTATACCAATGACTGCATCTCCAATGATCCATCTGTTAAGCTACTGAAGTTCGCAGATGACACAACAGTGATTGGTCTCATTCGAGACAATGACGAATCCGCATATAGACGAGAGGTCGAACGACTAGCCTTGTGGTGCAACCAAAACAATCTGGAACTGAATACACTCAAAACCGTAGAAATGGTGGTAGACTTTAGGAAAAACCCTTCCATACTTCCACCTCTCACAATACTTGACAACACAGTATCAACAGTAGAAACCTTCAAATTTCTGGGTTCTATCATATCGCAAGATCTCAAATGGACAGCTAACATCAAAAACATCATTAAAAAAGGACAACAAAGAATGTTCTTTCTGCGCCAACTCAGTAAGCTCAAACTGCCCAAGGAGCTGCTGATCCAATTCTACAGAGGAATTATTGAGTCTGTCATTTGCACCTCTATAACTGTCTGGTTCGGTTCTGCAACCCAACAAGAAAAACACAGACTTCAGAGGATAATTAGAACTGCAGAAAAAATAATTGCTACCAACCTGCCTTCCATTGAGGACCTGTATACTGCAAGAATCAAGAAGAGATCCCTCGCATCCTGGACATAAACTGTTTCAACTCCTACCCTCAAAACGACGCTATAGAGCACTGCACACCAGAACAACTAGACACAAGAACAGTTTTTTCCCGAAGGCCATCACTCTGCTAAACAAATAATTCCCTCAACACTGTCAGACTATTTACTGAATCTGCACTACTATTAATCGTTTCATAGTTCCCATCACCAATCTCTTTCCACTTATGACTGTATGACTATAACTTGTTGCTGGCAATCCTTATGATTTATATTGATATATTGACCATCAATTGTGTTGTAAATGTTGTACCTTGATGAACGTATCTTTTCTTTCTTTTATGTACACTGAGAGCATATGCACCAAGACAAATTCCTTGTGTGTCCAATCACACTTGGCCAATAAAATTCTATTCTATTCTATTCTATTCTGTAACTTTCTGTCAAAATCAATGCAGAAGTCAAACTCACTTAACAACTATGTTACTAACATAACAACGGCAATGATTTACTTAGTAACTGTGACAAGAAAGGTTGTAAAATAGGTCAAAATTCACTTAACAAATCTCTCACTTAGCAACAGAAATCTTGGGCTCAATTGCAGTCATAAGTCAAGGCCTACTTGTATCTTAAAGAACAGAAACAGAAAGTTTAAGTTAGCTTAGGCTAAATCTTTCATGAACTCCGGAGGAAGCAGGCATTGAACAGATTACAGATTTTGTCCAAGATAACATGGAACTCATTTTAAATTTTTTTTTAGACAAAACTGACAATTATATAATATAACATTTGGAAGTGATCTTTAAAAAAATAATATTAAGACATTTGGGTATGAGAAAGATCTATGATGCACAAATTTAGTTAAACTGAATCCACACTTAACTACAATTGTCAGATGACTGAGGAAAAAATATATTTTATGTAGTAAATACCTTTGGCGGTGAGCAGTTTTCTGTAATGCATAGCCATGTGATCTTGAATAATGTACTGGCTTGAGAGCTTGCAGGAAGAACTTAGAGAAAAGGCTAAGGAAATTTAAAAAAAAATACTCTAGTTAATGGATTTAAGTATCTGGCACATCAATTTCTGAGGAATTCTTATACTTCTGGAGAAATGCATTTTCTGATTGTGATGCTTGAAGTAAAGGAAGTGGTATTTCAATGTGGCTTCTTCTTTTTGTACCACTTTATCATGAAGTAATAAATAAATGAATAGAAATATATAATGAATGAAATCTTTGTATGTATACTTATTAAATCCACTTTTCTTGGTATGGTACCTCTTATATATAGCTCTTAAAGAATATTATACGTTTAATCTTCCAACACAATCTTCATTTAAAAAGACTTAAAAGCTGATGATTTTTTTTACCTCAGAAGCTAAGGAATAGAAAAAAAAATTACAGATGTCCATTTTTCTAGGTATACAAACTCCAAGCTGGTTTTTTTAATTAGTCTCTCTCCTCTCTCCTCCAAACTTTTACTTTAGTTGGTATAAAGGAGAGTACATGAATGCAAAACATTCAGGAATTTGAAATGACTGTTTATATTTCTGTTCTTGCTTTCCAAACTTAACACTTGGTTAAATATTCATCTTATACACTATCATTATTAGATAAAAAATTATTCTGGTGGAAACAAAGTCTCAAAATGACTGAAAACAAGAGAAAAGAAAGCTGCAAAACTTATTAAAAAAGCTTAGGCCAATTGCTAAAAAGCAAAGGGAAAAGTGAAATGTGTCATTTTCTTCCCACTTTACATGCATGGAGAAGTTTGATTTTCAAATCTGTTCTAGCTGAGCTCCAAGATCAAAGTACAACAATATGAAGTCTCATCATCCAGTTCTGACCTTCTGAAAGTGGCTTCCTTAGTAGAGCATGGAAGACCTCATTTCTGAAAGACAGACACACACAAAAAAGCTAGACTGGAATTTGCTAAACAGCATGTTGACAAGTCCTTCTGGGAGAATGTCCTTGGAGCAGATGAAACAAAATTACAGCTTTTTGGTAAGTCAAAGCAACTCAATGTTCACAGAAGAAGAAAAAAATCCTTTTAAAGGATTTTAAGTGAAAAATTGAGAAGTTTCCATAATGTTATGATGCTGTTTTGTTGTCTAAGATACTAGATGCATTGAATCTAGGCAGGGCACAATAAAATCAGAACATATCAAGGCATTCTGGAACTAAATTTCCTGGCAGTTAGAACAATTAATCAGTGTGACAACTTGCCTCCAGAAGTTGTGAATGCTTTGAAACTGGAAGTTTTTAAGGAGAGATTGGACAACCATTTGCCTGAAATGGTATAGGGTTTCCTGCCTGAGGAGGGGGTTGGACTAGAAGACCTCCAAGGTCCCGTCCAACTCTGCTGTTCCATTCCATTCCATTCCATTCTAAACATAAAGCCCAGTGTTAGAATGCTGTCTCAGTCATAGATAAATCATAGGTCCTCCAACAGAATGACCCAAAAATATATCTAAAAGAACCCAAGAATGGTTTTAAATCAAACACAGGACTAAAGTGGCTGCTATCAGTCCTGACCTAAATACAATAGAACATCTATAGAAAGAGCTGAAACTCACAATTGGAAGAAAGAACCTGTCAAACCTAAGTCAACTGCTACAGAGTGGGACAAATTGCTGTTGAGAAGTATACAAGTCATATTTAGAGCTACAGAAAGTCCTTGATTGCTGTTATTACCTCAAAAGAGTATGTTACAAAACATTAGGTTTGAGTACCAATAATTATGTCCATGCCATTTTTATCTGTTTAATTATTTGCACGACTAAGCTTTCCAACAGCTAAACTATTGAACATCTGCTCAGGAAACTAAGTTTGCACATTTTCTTTTGGATTTTTCCAGTGATGAAATCAACCATATTTAGGAAGGCATTTTTTTCCAGATAAAATGTAAATTGTATTGGATTTTTTTTTAGCAACTGCAGCAATCTTTTTAGGTTAGGTGCACACTTGAAATGTATAGGTATATTCAGAAAATAATTCCTATGTGGGAATTGAACATAAGAGGCAGTTTTTAATATTAATAAAAGATTTATTTCAAATAAAATATACATTGAAAAAATTATTTGTAACCTTCTCTAGAAAGTGCTTAGCTCTGAAGCAAGTAACATTTTGTTCTCCCAAATCTACCCAATGCTTATATGTATGCTAAGAATCTAGATAAGTGGTTTTAATTATTTCAAATAGGGAAAGCCTAATTCTTACCAAGAATAACAATGAAATTGGTTCCTCCCCACCCCTTTACACTCTATAAAAACATCTGGTAAAATATCTCTCTGTTTACTTCTCAGCTTTTTTATGAGCAGAGCAATTTTCCACTAAGGTTTGTTTTCCAATGGTGACACAGAGGTTTCATGGCTAGTTTTCTGCAGGTAGATAACACTGATTTAAAACAAAATTTAGGTTAGAAATCTGAAGTTGTTCTTCCTCTTCCCTGATTCACATTATTTATATCAGTTGAAACTTGGATTTGCAGTTGAAAGCTAGAGAAGTGATTGATTGGTAAATCCATTGCATCATGACAGGCAATTTTAATTATAATGTTAATCTCTATATTTTATTAACAGCATTAGAGAAGGATAAAGCAATCTTAATGAAAGTTTAATAAATGATAGGCATTCAGGGTCAAGCTGGCCTGTTTTGCAACCTAAAGGCAAAATATTAATCATATTATGAAGGCAGTTTCTATGCATGTATTCACCCAGTGACACCAGGATTTTAAGTGTGCAAAAGTTCTTGCCAACACAGGACACCAGAAATAGATGTCATATCTGGAATCCTGGAACTCTTTGATCCTCATGAAATCTAGTACTAGAATAACAGTTTTATAAGCTGTTATTAAATGCTTTATGCAAGGGCAGAAATCCAGGGTTTATCCCTGACTTCAGATATGGATAAAAGCTACCTAAGGAAGCTTTGTCATTATTGAGCCGTGGTGGTGCAGTGGTTAGACTGCAGTACTGCAGGGCTATAACTCATTGCTTACTCCAGGAGTTCGATCCTGACCAGCTCGAGGTTGACTCAGCCTTCCAGGTGGATAAAATGAGGAACCAGATTGTTGGGGGTAATATGTGGACTCTGTAAACTGCTTAGAGAGGGCTGTAAAACACTGTGAAGAGGTATATAGCTCTAAGTGCTATTGCTATTATCCAACATGAAATATATCCAACTCAGAAATTTTCCCCATCCCCATTATTGATTTTGATTAAGAACACAGCTGAGCACACACTAGGCTTTTCCAGTGCTCAACGGATAAATAATGGGCAAAGGTCAAGAAGCTGAGGTCTTTACCAGGCTACCCAAAGAGAGCCTGAGAGCTGTATGTGGTCCATGAATTTCCTATTGCTGACTCATGTTGTCCAGAGAGTTCTATTGTCTTTAATATATAGTATATTCAGAACATTGTTGGAAACTAGTTGTATATTTGGAGTATAGTTATAATGATAACTAACTTTTACTCTTTTTCATTGCACAGCAAAGTATTTGAAGTGCTATATCGATGTCTTAGGACAATAATGAGTTAGAAATAGTTAAAATTCATCTATACCCATCAGCATAAAAATGAGCTTAGTTTGCCCTGCATGAATTTATTACTCCAGTGCATCGTTTAACAATGGATCTAACTTTGCTCCTGAAATTTCAATTATTGGCTATATTCAAGGGTACTTTTTTACCTGTTGTAAATTGTACCTTTTTTACCTGCTGTAAATTGGTACCAGATTTGGGCCCCATTTGGACATTATCACTTAGGGTGTACTCACTTTTTTTTGTTGCCAGCAGTTTAGACATTAATGGCTCTGTGTTGCATTATTTTAAGGGGACAGCACATTTACACTGTTATACAAGCTGTATACTCACTACTTTACACTGTAGCCATGTGTCATTTCTTCAGTGTTGTCACATGAAAATATATACTTAAATATTTACAAAATATGAGGGGATGTACTCACTTCTATGATATACTGTACATCTGTCGGCATTCTAACTGAGACCACCAGAACATATTGCATCGGTTTTAATTAGTGCTCTATTTTAGATTAACTCTGCCAAAGATGGGAACTTATTTATTTTGGCCATACATCTCCACCATGAGTTTCACTTAGTCTCTGTCTACTTTAAATGCAAGTCAAAATGTGTTCTCGGGAGGCGGTTTATATACTGATTTTATGTTAATCACCAAAGTCATGTGACTGGACCAGTATAAAGTGTTCATGCATAAATAACACCATGTTAGCAGAAGGCTTTTACATTTATAGATTGCTATTAAAGGTAGGATGTCAACTACTCCGCAAACTATCAGAATATTAAGAGCAAAGAAAATAGATGATAATCTAATTCATGATTATCAGTCAATGTTCTGTATGCTGCAGTAGTTTCCAGGTTTTTAGAAATAAGTCTATTTATACTCATGCTCCTAAAAACCTTGAAACTGAGAATGCATTTTGTGATTTAGATGCATGTAATGCTTTATGTAGCCTTGAGATCCTTCTGTGGCTTCCTTATCTGTAATAGAAATTATTTGTTACTGAAATGTGCTTTTTTTTTTAAAAAAAAACACTTTTCATTTTAAAATCATCTATAAAATCATTTTTAGGGAGAACAAACAGTGATAAATTAGCAGGGGAAAAAAGTATCAATAGTTTTCTCGGCAAGAATATTTTCCTTATTCCAAACCCACTATGACATTACAACTGCTGTTTTGTAATTACTAATTTACCCTGTATCTGCAGACTAAACTGTAATATATTCCTTTGGCATATTACATTTTGAATAAATCATATCTGAAGTTATAAATTTCCTGTTGTAAATCTGAAAGCAGCAATAATCAGGCTTGATTGATGCAACACAAATGGCAATAAAACATGCCTCTACCATTTGGCTGATGAGCCAAAATGCATGAGCTGAAATGTACTGGGTTGGCTATTTTGTCTGCTACCATGCTTGGAACCACAATTAAAACTCTCCAGTGCTCACTTAAAGTTTTTGGATAAGTGGGTGGGATCCACACAAAAGTATCAGTCAGTTTAAGGTTGGTCGTATGCCTTAGCCTAGATTTAATAGGAACGTCATAAAATAACCACCTGTGCAAAGCACCAGGAGTGGTATTTAAATTCATTCCTAAATGGGCATAAAAATGATGCTGTCGAATGCAAAATGAAGATCCTGGGTGTGATTATTTTTTTAGTATCAAGATTACAACCTCTGCATTTAAAGTTGTCCAGGGAAGAAGAAGGGAGTCAGAAACCCAGTAGGGATTACATCAGTTTACATCATACAGAATATAATAACTCAATCAGTCATCAGCATAAAAATGAGGAAGACTTAGAATTCTGTGAGCTATAATCCCAATAAGCTCCAGGATAGAGATGACTTAATTAAGTTAACTAATTTGTGTTATTGGCATCTCTTTGCAAGGATTTAGGCTGAATGACAATGTACTTATCATTCCAATCCTATCTTCCTGAATTAGAAGAAAACAAGCAGAAATAAGAACATCAACATTTGGGAAAGATCCAGGCCTGGGCTTTCACAAATTCTTAGAAAAAGAGAATCAATCATCTTGAATGTTACCATCATCAAGCATATGCATAAAGTAACTATAACTCATGAATTGCAAGAAGAACATTTAAAGCTTTACATATCCATGCTCTGGTAATTCTGAGACTTACATATCTCAACATATTGTATGTTGGGCTGCTACTAAAGACAGGATAGACATTTCAGCTAAGTCCCAGTACAAGTTCTAGATTGGTTCCCAACCCTAAGGCTATGCAGAAGAAATCATATCACTTCATTTTGTTTCTGAATTTTTAATGTGCAATAAACTCTAGCATCCAGGTATTTGCTGGCTTGCTTTCACCTCATATCAGTTTGCTACCGTTTTCACCTGAGGCTCTTCGAATGCTTCCACTCTCCAAATTTAGTGAACAAGTGGATAAAATCATTGTAGTGCTTAGCATTCTGATTTTAAGATATTCGGTTTTTAGATAAATCATTCAATTGTGATTTAGTTGACTGTTTTCGTTTTGGGTTTGATTTAATGATTATCTTACATTTTCTTATGAGCTATCCTTAGAATCCATTTGGAATCCTTGGAATCCATTTATCATACAGGATGAACTATGTAGGTCTGATAAAGATTATTTGTTAAAAATGTTGATGTAAATTAAGGGGAAAAAAAGGTAGAGTAGAAATATTTCATCCCTTTAGAACTTTCTCTATATATTTGAAGAATCTTTTGCAGTGGTAAAATCCAATTTTTTTTACTACTGGTTCTGTGGGTGTGGTGTGGCTTGGTGGGCGTGGCAGGGGAAGGATACTGCAAAATCCCCATTCCCACCCCACTCTGGGGCCAGCCAGAGGTGGTATTTGCCAGTTCACCGAACTACTCAAAATTTCCACTACTGGTTCTCCAGAACCTGTCAGAACCTGCTGGATTTCACCCCTGATCTTTTGGTTTTATAAACATTTATACTTTGCCAAAAGCAAGATATCAGTCAAAGCTGTGAAACCCAATCAAAACCAAAAACTTTCCATTATATCCATTATGCATTATTCTGAGAGATGAAATCACTGATTAGTCTTTGTGCAATGAAGCAATTGGTCTACACCAGAGGTGGGTTTCAGCAGGTTCTGACCAGTTCTGGAGAACTGGTAGTGGAAATTTTGAGTAGTTCGGAGAACTGGTAGTAAAAATTCTGACTGACCCCACCCCCATCTATTCTCTGCCTCCCAAGTCCCAGCTGATCGGGAAGAAATGGGGATTTTGCAGTAACCTTCCCCTGGATTGGGGAGGGAATGGAGATTTTACACTATCCTTCCCCTGCCACGCCCACCAAGCCATGCCACGCCCACCAAGCCACACACACAGAACCGGTAGTACAAAAATTTGAAACCCACCACTGGTCTACACTTGCTATTTCCAAGTGCCGTCCAGATATTTTAATCCAAACATAGTTTACTGACTTATCCAAACTCTATTGCCTATTTACTATAATTACTTAACTGGCTTTCAAATACGGATAAAATAATGATCCTGAAAAACCAAACAGTTACAAATCATAGTCTACATTTTTAAAGAAATAATTTGAAATTGTTTTTAAAATCACTGAATGAAAACCATTGGCATCCAAGTAATCAACTTGTAATAAACCGGTGTTTCTTAACCTTGGCAGCTTCAAGAGGTACAGACTTCAACTCCCAGAATTCTGGAAGTTGAAGTCCGCATCTCTTCAAGCTGTCAAGGTTGAGAAACACTGTAACAAATTATTTATTCTGTATCACCTTAAGTGTCTCAATATGTTAATCAAATGGTACCATATTTACATATTTGAATTTTTGCCTACTTTCATTTTGAAGGACAGCATAAATATATGAATTAAATAGGAGTATTTTTTGTTATTTCTGAAGACAGTTTGCATTATTAAGAGTATTAATTGGAACACATAACATTTCTCTTGCTGAAAATGTTAAATACTTACGACTGCTTTTAATACTCATATGTCCTCTGAAAGGACCCATCAAGGAATGGTTGGGAATCCTCATAGCTAGTCAGGATACTGTGGGGGGAAAAAGCAATTAGGATATATTGAAATATTAATTTTGATTTTCTTTGAGGTCAACCTTGTTAACACTCAAAATCAACTAGTCAATATTAATAGCCAATAAAGCATGTACTTACTGTAGATAAGATACGGTAGCTAATCAAAAAGAGAAGCAACCTAGAACTAAAGAGAACAGTTAGAAAATTAATCAGTGGAACAACTTGCCTCCATAAGTTGTGAATTCTCCAACACTGGAAGTTTTTAAGAAGAGATTGGATAACCATTGTTCTGAAATAGTTTCCTGCCTAAGAAGGGGGTTGGACTAGAAGACCTCCAAGGTCCCTTCCAACTCTGTTATTCTATTCTATTCTATTCTATTCTATTCTATTCTATTCTATTCTATTCTATTCTATTCTATTCTACTGCAATAGTATATGACAATGTTAGAAGACAGAAGGGAAAATTGCAGCCTTGGCAACAGTCTGATAAACACAATCTAAAGAAGGAATGGGGATAAAAAATGCTTCAGAAGAGACCCTCCCTATTTTATTCTCCCTAGGAGAATAAAGGTGTGTGCGTCGGGGTGGGGGTGGGGAGATACTTTCCGACTTGGAAGATTTTGTTACTGTAACCTTACAATGCAGGTAGCATTAAAAGTACTCACAATACTTTTTTTTTCCGGGCAATTTTTTTTATTTTCCATAATAATTCCCACAATTTGACCAGTGTACAATACAATCACTTATCCAACAATCGATCCTATACTCAAATTATGCTCAATCAGGCCTGCTCAACCGCCACTCCCTCCCTTAATCGTTTCTACCCTTCTCATCCTTCTTCTACTTTCCCCACCATCCTTCTCCTCGCTTTCCTACTTCCCCTCCTCTTTCCCACTTCTCACTACCATCCTTTCTAACCCTCTATCTTCTCCTCCTTCTTCTCCTCCTATCCTTTCTTCTCCCTCCCTTCTTTCCTACCTACCTACCTGCCTACTTACTTTCTTCCTTCTTTACTCCTCTTTCCCTGCCCTTTCCCTTCGGGAGTGGTTACCGAGCAGTCCCGACTTTACACCATTCCAACTTGTTTAATTCTACCATTATTCCTGTACAATGGCAATCAATCAATTTATAATCTTCCCCTTCCCCGCCCATTTCCCCCCTCCCCCCCGAGACTTCCCAGAACAGAATACAGGGTATTGTAACTAACAAACATAATCTAAAATATAACATAAAACATATTCCATTTCACACCATCACACTATCAATTCCCTTCTTTCTTAAACATAGCAATTCCTAACTTCACTCAAAAACTAATTGATATTTTTAATCTGATACTTATTTTGAATATAATCGATCCACTATCTCCATTCCAAAATATATTTTTTTGTGTACAGTCTTTCAAGTAGGCAGAAATTTTTGCCATTTCTGCTAAATTTGATACTTTACTAATCCATTCTCCAATTGTAGGTAAGTCTTCTTTCTTCCAATATTGTGCAATCAATAGTCTTGCAGCAGTTATTAAGTTCAAAATCAGTTTTGTCTCTATAACAGTGCAATCTGGAATTATTCCTAATAAAAAGAACTGTGGAACAAACTTGATCTTCTTTTTCAAAATGTTCTGCATAATCCACCATATTTTAATCCAAAAAGCTTTAACTTTTTTGCAAGTCCACCATATATGATAATAGGTAGCATCCTCACAATCACATCTCCAACATTTTGTTTTCACATTTGGATACATACATGACAGTTTTTTAGAATCTAAATGCTATCTATAAAACATTTTATAAAAATTTTCTCTTAAATTTTGTGCTTGCGTAAATTTAACATTCCTCACCCAATTTTTTCCCATGTTTCTAACATTATAGGTTGTTGAAAATTTTGTGCCCATTTTACCATACAATCTTTAACCAACTCCATTTCTGAATCAATTTCAACCAATACATTATATAATCTCTTTATATGCTGTTGACCTTGATCTTTTATTTGTTTTACCAAGTTATCATCACTTTGCCTTATACCAATTTTCTGATCTATTTTCCATCTAGATTGCAATTGTCCATACTGGAACCATGTATAATTTCTCCCTTCATCCCTCAATTTCTCCCTAGATTTTAACTGTAATTCCCCTTTTTCCATAGTCAAAAGCTCTTTGTAAGTGATAACCTCCATTTTTTGTAATATATTTATATTCTCTATCATATGTCTGGGGATAGTCCATATTGGTATCTTTCCATCTAACTTATATTGATATTTTTTCCAAACCCTCAACAAAGCACTTCTGACCATATTATTCTTAAATATCTTATCAATTTTCTTGTCATATATTACATATGCATGCCATCCATATAACAAACCATAACCTTCTATATTTAAAATCCTTTCCTCTGTTAAATTAATCCAATCAGAAAGTAAAGCTAAAGCAACTGCATCATAGTACAATTTCAAGTTGGGCATTTCTAAACCCCCTCTTTCCCTAATGTCTTGCATTATTTTTAACTTTATTCTCGGTTTTTTACCCTTCCATACAAAATTACTAATCCCTTTTTGCCATTCTTGTAAATTTGCATCTTTCTTCAATATTGGAATCATTTGAAACAAAAATAAAAATCTAGGCAAAACATTCATTTTTATAGCTGCTACTCTTCCCAACAATGATAATTGTAACTTCTTCCAATTCTCCATTTCTTTAATTACTTTTCCCCACAATACCTCATAATTATTTTTATATAACTTTACATTCGATGCTGTAATATATACTCCTAGGTATTTAACCTTTTTAACTACAACGAAGCTATCGAAGTGCTGTCCCGGTGTCTGGAGGCCGTACGGGTCTGGATGGGGAGAAACAGGCTCAAGCTCAATCCCGCCAAGACAGAGTGGCTGTGGATGCCGGCATCCCGGTACAGTCAGCTAAATCCGCGGCTGAACATCGGCGGCGAGTCATTGGCCCCGATGGAGAGGGTCCGCAACTTAGGCGTCCTCCTGGATGAACGGCTGTCTCTAGAAGAGCATTTGACGGCCGTCTCCAGGAGAGCGTTCTACCAGGTTCGCCTGGTACGCCAGTTGCGCCCCTTTCTGGACCGGGATGCCCTATCCACGGTTACTCACGCACTCGTGACGTCTCGCCTGGATTACTGCAATGCTCTCTACATGGGGCTCCCCTTGAGGGGCATCCGGAGGCTACAGTTAGTCCAGAATGCAGCTGCACGGGTGATAGATGGAGCCCCTCGTGGCTCCCATATGACACCTATCCTGCGCAGACTGCACTGGCTTCCTGTGGCCTTCCGGGTGCGCTTCAAGGTTTTGGTGACCACCTTTAAAGCGCTCCATGGCATTGGGCCGGGTTATTTACGGGACCGCCTACTGCGACGAATACCTCCCACCGTCCGTGCGCTCTCACAGAGAGGTCTCCTCAGGTGCCGTCAGCGAGGCAATGTCGTCTGGCGACGCCCAGGGGAAGGGCCTTCTCTGTGGGGGCTCCCACCCTCTGGAACGATCTACCCCCCGGACTTCGTCACCTTTCGGACCTTCGGACCTTCCGCCGCGGGCTTAAAACATACTTATTTAATTGTGCAGGACTGAGCTAGATTTTAAATTTTGGGTTTTAAATTGGGTTTTATTTCTATTTTTAATTGGACGGGCTTTAGAATAAGTTTTTTAAATGTTTTATATTGTATTTATATTCTATTTATCTGTTTTTAGTGCCTGTAAACCGCCCTGAGTCCCTTGGGAGATAGGGCGGTATATAAATATGATTAATAAATAAATAAATAAATACTTCATATCCAGTTATTCTTTCTAGTTCTTCCCTCTGATGTGTATTCATATTTTTAATTATCATTTTTGTCTTCTGTTGATTCACTTTAAACCCAGATATCTTACTATACTGATCAATTGTCTCCTTTAGATATACAGCTGAATGTATTGGTTGAGATAAAGAAACAACCAGATCATCTGCAAACGCTCTTAATTTATAATCTTGATTTTTAATTCTAATTCCTTTTATACGATCTAAACCACGTATATTACTCAATAATATTTCCAAAGTTAGAATGAATAATAACGGTGACAAGGGACATCCTTGTCTAGTCCCTTTCTCAATCTTGAAAGATTCTGTTAATCCACCATTTACTATTATTTGAGCTGTTTGCTTTTGATATATAGCCTTAATTGCTTGAATAAAATAATCCCCAAATTGCATTTTTTCTATTACTTTAAACAAAAACTGCCAATCCAATCTATCAAAAGCTTTTTCCGCATCCAAAAAGAAGAATGCTGCTGAGACCTGGCTATTTCCTTCCAAATATTCAAGTAAATTTACAATTTGTCTCATATTATATCTCATCTGTCTCCCCTTAATAAATCCTGTTTGATCATTATGAATTAATTGAGTCATCAGTGGCATCAATCTATTCGCTAATATCTTAGCAAATATCTTATAATCAGTATTTAAAAGCGATATTGGCCTATAATTCTCTGGTTTAACAACATCTCGATCTTCTTTAGGTATTAATGAAATAAAAGCTGTCCTCCATGAGGGAGGAGCTTCTCCTCCCCTTTGTATTCTGTTAAATAACTCCTTAAGTGGTACAATCATCTCATTTTGTAAATTTTTATAATAAGTAGTTGTCAAACCATCTGTACCTGGTGCTTTATTCGCTTTAAGCTGCTTAATTGCAAACACTATTTCCTCTGAAGAAATTAATTGATTCAACTCTTCCCTTTGATCTACTGTAATTTCTAAGATACTGTGGTCCTGTAAATATCTATCTATATCTTTATCATTAATCACATCTCTAGAATATAACTTAGTATAATATTCTAAAAAAGCTTTTTTAATCAAATTTTGCTGATATACTTCCTTACCTCTATATTCTATTTTATCAATTATACATCATTTCTGTTTCTTTCTTAATAAATATGCTAACCACCTTCCAGGTTTATTAGAATTATTAAACAAATTATGTTTTGCATATTGTAAATTAGTTACCACCTGATCTGCCATTAACATATTAAATTGACCTCTTAATATATTTATTGACTCTTTTATTTTACTTATTACTATTTTACTCACAATACTTCTTGTTTGCACTATCTCAAAGGACTGATTTATTTATTAGATTTATATCCTGCCTTTTCTCTAGGAATAACTTCCTTATCCATGCTTTTCCCTTCATCCACACCCTGTAAATTAGAATGAATTAAGAGAGAGTGATTACTCTCTTCCATGACTGAAGACAAATTAGAAACCAGAGCTCCTTGGTCCTAGTCTCCTGTAGTCATTGCTCCAAATTAGGGTCACAAAAACTGTTTCAATTGATTTAATCTCATGAACACCTCTCTGCCACACCCGACTCAATTAGATTTTTGATTTTTTTTTAAAAAAACAGAACCTTGCATGCTGCAAACTACTGTCCTATTTTATTTGCAAAAATATTTCTAAGCCTGACTTATCCTCAAGAGGCATTCTTAGAAAACAAGAACTGTGGGTGACTTATTCAGTGTTTTCTTTGTAAATCTGTCTACCTGTTCAGAGAAAAAATGATGAATAGCAACCTGCCTTCCGTACTTTGCTTCTCAGCATAAGCAGACTTGGTAAACAAACATCTCCCTTTTTTAAAGATTTGTTTAAATGAAACAATTCAGTCTGGAAAGCCATCCTTTTGCACTGAAATGGGAAAATGCTATCTTGGAATGGGAGTCTAATAGCTATAAATAATGCAACACTTCAAGTGAAAAAAGGCAGCAGCACTAATGGAAAATGATAGACTACACAGTATAGTTTGTGCTTAGATGTGAAAGTGATGATGCATAACTATGATATCAAATTAACATAAGCATCCATATAAAGTATTGCCTTGTTCTACCCATCTTTGGCAACTTTAAGACTTGTAGACTTTAATTTTCAGAATTCCTCAGGCAACCATACTGGCTTGAGAATTCTAAAATTGAAGTCCACAAGTCTTAAAGTTGCCAAGATGGGATACCCCTGTTCTAAATAATAGCAAATCAAATGATTTAAACAAAAATAAAAAGAATCATGGGACATATCTTGGACCCCAAATGTCAAGTTTCTAACATTTCCAACATAAATAAAAATATTTTAGCCACTCTGGTTTCAATTTAACTCAGGGCTGTCAAACTCCGAGCCCGTGGGCCGGATGCATCACATGCTGGCCATGCCCATGCCCGGTTTAGCAAAAAGCAAAAAAGTCCTGATATGTCACGTGATGCTGCCATGACGATGTGAGTTTGACACCCCTGATTTAAGTAAATGTTCAATTCCACATGGGATATGGATAGCTAACTTCTGATCAAAACAAACATTATAATTAAGAAGTCATTAGCAAGGAAGTGAGAAAGGCCTTTTTGTCCAGCATTGGGCTATCCTATAACACAAATTATGATGATTGATATGACTAGGATATGCCATTGAGGCTTGTGTCATGCATATGCTCTGTTTTTCTTTAGTTTTTGAAAAAATGTAGACCTCACTAGAAAGTATATTTCTCCCTTTTTAGGGCAATATGAATTATTTATACAGAGACAGTTTGGTGAAGTAGTTAAGGCATCAGACTAAAAACCTGGGGACTGCGAGTTCCAGTCCTGTGTTCGGCACAAAGCCATCTGGGTTATCTTGAGCCAGTAACTCTCTCTCAATCCTACAACAAACTATTTTTGTTCAGTCACCAACACTGTAACTAAGGAAAAAATTCACACTGAGACGAAAGAAGGAAGGAAGGAAGGAAGGAAGGAAGGAAGGAAGGAAGGAAGGAAGGAAGGAAGGAAGGAAGGAAGGAAGGAAGGAAGGCAAGCTAAAATTTATGGCTAAATTCTACATGGCAGCCAATTGTATAAGACAATACTTGGCCAACCATTTTTAATTTCAATGAAAGATTGCTACAGTAGTTGGCAAAGATTAATTTAGAAGGACAGAAATGTTTTAGGTTTTAAGGGTTTTTTCATTCCTCACTGACAACCTACAACTGGATGGTGGATTCATATGCTACATGTGTTATACTTTATATAGACATATAACACATACAAGACATACAAATGCATGAATCCAAAAGCTTATAATTTCTATGCTTTGATTGAATGACTATATTAGAAGTGATGCTGCTTCTAACTGTCTACCCAATCCCATGTTGTTTCACTTAAAAGTAAGCAATCTGTATCAAATAATTATTTTGAACTTCAATCCCTATAATTCCTAGCCAGGACTATCAATGCCAAGAAGTTATAGGCTCTGTAGCCCAAAACAGTTTGTCCTCCTGAACTGGGAATCCTTTCCCATGTCTGTTTCCCATAAATCCTTTAGGTAAAGATGTTAACATAACATAACATCAGAGTTGGAAGGGACCTTGGAGGCCTTCTAGTCCAACCCCCTGCCCAGGCAGGAAACCCTACACCATCTCAGTCAGATGGTTATCCAACATTTTCTTAAAAATTTCCAGTGTTGGAGCATTCACAACTTCTGAAGGCAAGTCGTTCCACTTATTAATTGTTCTAACTGTCAGGAAATTTCTCCTTAGTTCTAAGTTGCTTCTTTCTTTGACCAGTTTCCACCCATTGCTTCTTGTTCTACCCTCAGGTGCTTTGGTGAACAGCCTGACTCCCTCTTCTTTGTGGCAGCCCCTAAGATATTGGAACACAGCTATCATGTCTCCCCTAGTCCTTCTTTTTGTTAAACTAGACATACCCAGTTCCTGCAACCGTTCTTCATATGTTTTATCCTCCAGTCTCCTAATCATCTTTGTTGCTCTTCTCTGCACTCTTTCTAGAGTCTCAACATCTTTTTTACATCGTGGCGACCAAAACTGGGTGCAATATTCCAAGTGTGGCCTTACCAAGGCATTATAAAATGGCACTAACACTTCACGTGGTCTTGGTTCTATCCCTCTGTTTATGCAGCCCAGGACTGTGTTGGCTTTTTAACAGCTGCTGCACACTGCTGGCTCATATCTAAATGGTTATCCACTAGGACTCCAAGATCCCTCTCACAGGTACTACTATTGAGCAAGGTACCACATATACGGTACTGGTGCATTTTGTTTTTGGCCTAAATGTAGAACCTTACTTTTTTCACTGTTGAATTTCATTTTGTTAGATAGTGCCCAATGTTCAAGTCTGTCAAGATCTTTCTGTAACTTGAACCTATCTTCTGGAGTGTTGGCTATTCCTTCCAGCTTGGTGTCATCTGCAAATTTGGTGAGTTCCCATCTATCCCTCGTCCAAGTCATTGATGAAGATGTTGAAGAGTACTGGGCCTAAAACAGAGCCTTGGGGTACTCCACTGCATACTTCCTCCATGTGGATGTAGTTCCGTTGAGGACTACACGTTGAGTGCGGTTGGTCAGCCAGTTACGAATCCATCTGGTGGTGGTGCTGTCTAACCCACATTTTTCTACTTTATCTAGTAGTAGGTTATGGTCTACTTTATCAAATGCTTTACTGAAGTCCAAGTAAATTATATCAACAGCATTCCTCTGGTCTACTAATTTTGTCATTTTGTCAAAGAATGCGATAAGATTAGTGTGGCATGATCTGTTTTGACAAACCCATGTTGGCTTTTGGTTATTACTTTGTTTGCTTCTAGGTGTTCGGTGATTCGTTGCTTGATTATCTTTTCCAGAATCTTCCCGGTATTGAGGTCAGACTGATAGGTCTGTAGTTTCCTGGATCTGTTTTTTCCTTTTTGAAGATGGGAACTACATCAGCTCTTTTCCAGTCCTCTGGCAGCTCCCTGTGCTCCAGGATCTTTGAAAGATATAGTTCAGTGGTTCTGAGATCACGTCTGCCAGTTCCTTCAGAACCTTGGGGTGTAATCCATCCGGTCCTGGTGATTTGAACTCGTCTAGGGTAGACAGGTGTTCACTTACCATTTTCTTCCCTATTTTAACTTGTGTTTCTAATCTGCTTTTGTAGTGCTGTTTTGATAGGTTGGATTGTTTTTCCTTTTGTGTAAAGACAGATGCAAAATATGAGTTAAGTAGATCTGCTTTCTCCTGTTGCTTGTCATCTTCTTGCCACTTTCTCCCAGCAATGGGCCAATTGTTTCCTTGACTTTTTCTTGTTTTTAACATGTTGGAAGAAGCTTTTTGTTATTTTTTACTTTTGTCGCTAGCCTTTGTTCATTGTGAGCCTTAGCTTTCCTCACTTCATCTTTACAGGCTCGGGCTATTTGCTGATATTCTGCCTTAGTTATTTGCCCCTCTTTCCACTTTTTATATTTGTCCTTTTTGTCTTTCAATTTGTCAGATAGTTCTTTATGCATCCATGCTGGTTTCTTTTGAGATCTACTATTTTTCTTCTTCATTGGTATTGTGTTAGACTGTGCTTTTATAATCTCACTTTTCAAAATTTCCCAAGCTTCTTGAGTTGTTTTCCCCCTGAGGATTCTCATCCATTGAATCCTTCTCAAGCTCTCTCTAAGTTTATTGAAATTAGCTCTCTTAAAGTCCAAGACTCTAGTTTGACTTTGTTCTACTACTTGTATTTGCTTAATGTCGAATTCCAATATTGCGTGGTCACTTGCCCCCAAGGTTCCTGTAGCTTCAACACCTTCTATCATTTCATCTCTGTTAGTGAGAATTAAGTCCAATATAGCTGATCCCCTTGTCGCCTTCTCTATTTTTTGGGAAACAAAGTTGTCTGCTAGGTTTGTTAGGAACCTGTTGGATCTTCCACTTGGTGCAGAGTTTGTTTCCCAGTTGATGTCAGGGTAGTTAAAATCCCCCATTACTACTGTGATGTGCTTCCTACATACCTTAGTTAGCTGACTAGCAAAAAGTTCATCTACTTCCTCTGTTTGGTTGGGTGGCCTATAGTATAGACCTATGGCAATATCGTTTTTCACCCCTTTTATATTGACCCAAATACATTCAAGATGATTTTCATCATTGTTGTGCTCTATTTCTGTAGAGATGTAGTTATTTCTTATATATAGTGCAACTCCACCTCCTCTTTTATTTGGTCTATTTCTTTTAAATAATTTATATCCCTCTAGCTGTATGTTCCATTTGTCAGTTTCATCCCACCAAGTTTCCGTAATGGCAACAATATCATATCTCATCATATGTTAAGAAACAGAACTTTGATGTTCTGAATATAAAATATATGGTTTAGTCATTACCTTGTGCTTCTTTGTCTTTGCAATAAAGTGGGGTTGTGCAAGCCACTTCTAACTCCAACTTGGGTCTTTCCCTTATCTCTAAATAGTGATCAACATTTTATAACTTGCTTATATACAGTAGTAAAATGTACACACTTGTCATTCCCTCCTGTAACATCCAAACATAGGTAAGCTAATAGACAGTAGGTAGTCTATTCGTTGTCATTTAGCCTCCCCATAGAGACAGAACCAGGTGAAATGATTGCTTCTGTCATAGCCAAAGCGCCTCTCAAATATTTTGCTGTGCTGTGGGTCTCATTGAAAACATTGCAGACAATCAGATTTCAGGATTTTATTTTCATGATCACAAAAGCCCCTCCTACGAAGCCTATGAAGATAGATTATGATGGGGACGTATCCTTTCAGCCAATATTTGGTAAAAAAAAGAGAACAGATAATCTAAGCCCACAGCAAACAGCATATTTGAAAACTTAAAAATAAAAGTTCAAGGGAATAAATGTTTAGCGTGGATGCTCATCTTAATGTTGTTTGCTTGCTTCATTCATTAAGATTCTGGTTGTCTTGAAGTATCTAGGTGCCAAGCCAGAAAGGGCCTTATAGGTGAAGAAAGTTAGCACCCATCCCTCTTGGAAGAATGATATATTTTAGGAAATATTAAAAAGGCAGAACATTATACTTCCCTGGATGAGAAATTGAGAAACATGCCCTTGGAGACAGAAACTCAGCCCCAGCTCCCTATCCCCAGCAGATATTTTGGTGCCAGCTTATTTACAAAACAAAAGACTGGGCCATCTTATCTACAAGACAAAAGATCTTCACCCTCAGGACATAAAAGGATTAGCCCTCTACCCATCTAGCAGCAGAGCTCACCACATGGCACCTGGGGATATTACATCACCCAGCAGAGTTCAACCAGACTTATATCAGACAAACTCCTAGGATTTGCACACGACCCCTACAGCAACCAGCCCTTGCCACAGGAACAGGGAGCTCAAGTTCAAAGCCCAAGAGAGGGTATAAATAACACTCACTCCCCGCTCCATGTATTCAGCTACACCAGAACTATGTGGTTAATGATTCTGCTCCATTAAAGCAGCTTTCCAAGCAGCCTCCATATTTCCAGTGTCTTTCTCCCCACTTGGAACAGAACCCAGATGGACATTTCTTCCAACAAAGGCTAGAAGTAGCACTCTGAATTGTACTAGAAAGCTTACTAATAAGCAATGCAAGGAAGATAATACAGATATAATATAGTCAAGGCATGGAACATTAGAAAAGAAGTCACTGGAGAAGTAGGTCACTGGATTTTGAACCTATTGCGGTTTCTCAGTAAATTTCAAGGGCAGCCCTATGTAACACAGTATTCTATCCAGCAGTAATAATGGTGTGAATCACTGTAGCAAGATCCTTCTGCTCCAGATGGAGCCCTCCTGGTGATGACTTTCATCCATGCATGCAGCAATAATTGTGAAGCCAAAGAACCTTCAGGCATCAGGACAAGACTTTGGCAGGCTTAATTTAGTAATATACATTTAAATACCATCAACATGCTGGAGATGCCACACTCTTAACTGATAGATAACTTCTCCCTGCAATTTCATGTAAAAGTCTAAAAGAAAAAAAAATTGATCCCCATGGCATCCCAAAATTTAGTAGCTTAACCATTGCAAATCAGTGCCTCCAGTCTCCAACCTATGCAGATAGGTTGGGAGTTGAAGTCCACAAGTCTTAAAGTTGCCAAGGTTGGAGACCCCTGGCATAGTTGAAGGTAACACAAAAAGAACCCCCAGAGACTTCCTCAAGCAGAATTCACAAAATATGACAGCAAAATAAAGGGAAAGGTAGATGAGTTGTCCTTCATCCTCAAATTTGATCACAAGTTTCTTGAAATTTAAGTTAAAGGGAATACACTTCAACTCTGCATTATCTATGAATCTCTCCAAAAGGACCTTTATTCCAGCTCTAATTAAAGCAAATCCTTCTTTGCTTTTTAGATATTGTTTACGGTATTAATCTGCTAGCAGAATTAGTTTTATGAAAGCATCCAGTACATCTAGATTTCACATGCCGAGTATTATTGCTGTATCTTGACCTTTCTGGAATCTAACGATGAAAGGACTGCTGCTGCAAACAATGGTTTCCCTTCAATTATCTGTTCCATTTCTGAAAAGATCTCCATTTATTCTAAATCAAACCTCATTTGTGACTCAGGCATGACTCCTTGTTGAACGTATTGCTTTTTAAAAAGTTCTAAACATTTATTGGTCAACTGAGTTGAATTGATTAAACCAAATGCATTTAATGGATTTATTGTAGCTTAAAAATAGAACAGGAGTTAATCACCGCCAGGTAGCTATTGTGCTACCACTATAGCATAGAAAATCAATAGTAACTGCCGTGGCTTCTCTACCCCCTTGATTAAGTGGTACAGTTAAACAAATGGATAGGATGATTTAGATCTTAAATTTTTTTATTCTGATTGGAGTTCCATGTCCTGAGAAAGTCTATATTGCTGTGATAGGGGGAAAAAAAAGAATCTATACTCTTTGCTATCTATTTTCTATCTATCTCATCATTTTTTTTTAAAAAAAATCATTATTTATTAAATAATGAAAATGTATTTATTAAATAATGAAATAATAAAATATTAAAAGCCATCTTGGAATACTGAATACATTTATCACAGGATCACTATATGGAACAAAGTCATATCTTTTGTTTTCTCTAAACCAGAATTCAAGGAGTTAGATTATTTCAATGAAGATTATTCTCTTAGATAGTAATTGTGTGTATGACCTAACTTCATAGTTATCTACCAGGTGATACAAATTAAGAAACTGAAAATAGTTCCACATACTCTGAAAGAAGAGTATGCTTATGTTCTAGCCACAAGCCATTTATGAAGTTATCATTTCCAGGACTATGGGGACAACCTAACTATGGGGACAAATTAAATTGGCAGCTCCAAATTTCAACCAGCAAATGCTCAGTCTTACATATAGTAAAAAAGAACCCAAACACTAAGTACATACTAGATGGACATTACCTTACAGACGACCCCCATCCCGTTAAAGACCTTGGAGTTTTCATGTCAAATGATCTAAGTGCCAAAGCCCACTGCAACTACATAGCAAAAAAAGCTCTAAGAGTTGTAAACCTAATCTTGCGTAGCTTCTTTTCCAAAAACACCACACTACTAACCAGAGCATATAAAACATTTGCTAGACCAATTCTAGAATACAGCTCGCCTGTTTGGAACCCTCACCACATCTCTGACATCAATACAATTGAACGTGTCCAGAAATATTTTACAAGAAGAGTTCTCCATTCCTCTGAAAACAATAAAATACCTTATCCCACCAGACTTGAAATCCTAGGCTTAGAAAACTTGGAACTCCGTCGCTTTCAACAAGACCTAAGTTTAACTCACAGAATCATCTATTGTAATGTCCTTCCTGTCAAAGACTACTTCAGCTTTAATTGCAATAATACTAGAGCAACTAATAGATTTAAACTTAATGTCAACCGCTTTAATCTAGATTGCAGAAAATATGACTTCTGTAACAGAATCATCAGTGCTTGGAATACTTTACCTGACTCTGTGGTCTCTTCTCATAATCCTAAAAGCTTTAACCAAAAACTTTCTACTATTGACGTCACCTAAGAGGACCATAAGGGGTGTGCATAATAGCACAAACGTGCCTACCATTCCTGTCCTATTGTTTTTCTTTTCTTCTTCCTATATATATATATATATATATATATGCTTATACCTCCTTATATTTACTCATATAAGTGTTTATATACTATATAATCTTTTTGTATGATACCTACATATATTGTTGTGACAAAATAAATAAATAAAAAATAAATTTATTTATTTATTTATTTATTTATTTTATTTATTTATATACCGCCCTATCTCCCTAAGGACTCAGGGCGGTTCACAGGCAATTAAAATACATATAAATACAGATTAAAAACGACGATTAAAAAACTTATTCTATTGCCAAATTATTAAAAACAATATAAATAGTAAAAACCCCTTAAAACCAATAACTTTAAAATCTAATCCAGTCCCGCGCAGATGAATAAGTGTGTTTTAAGCTCGCGACGAAAGGTTCGGAGGTCCGGAAGTTGACGAAGTCCTGGAGGGAGTTCGTTCCAGAGGGTGGGAGCCCCCACAGAGAAGGCCCTTCCCCTGGGTGTCGCCAGACGGCACTGCCTAGCTGACGGCACCCTGAGGAGTCCCTCTCTGTGAGAGCGCACGGGTCGGTGAGAGGTATTTGGTAGCAGTAGGCGGTCCCGTAAATAGCCCGGCCCTATGCCATGGAGCGCTTTAAAGATTGTCACCAACACCTTGAAGCGCACCCGGAAGGCCACAGGTAGCCAGTGCAGTCTGCGCAGGATAGGTGTCACACGGGAGCCACGAGGGGCTCCCTCTATCACCCACGCAGCCGCATTCTGGACTAACTGAAGCCTCCGGATGCCCCTCAAGGGAAGCCCCATGTAGAGAGCATTGCAGTAATCCAGGCGAGATGTCACGAGGGCGTGATTGACTGTGCATAAGGCATCCCGGAGGGATAAATAAACCTCCCTCCCTCTCTCCCACTCTCTCCCTCCCTCCCACTCCCTCCCTCCCCATCCTTCTCTCTCTCTCCTTCTCTCCCCCTTCCTCCCTCTCTCCCTCTCCCTCCCTTCCTCTCCTCTCCTCCTTTCCTCTCCCTCTCTCCCATCCTCCCCTCTCTGCCTCTTTCCCCCCCGTCCCCCTCCTTCCCCCTTCCTCCATGTGTGTGTGTGCATGCGCGTGCGCCCATGTGCGTGTGCATGTGTAAGAATAAAAGCTAAGATGGCCTGATCAAGGTCAAAATCACCATGAACAGACAGGTTCAGTGTTTAACTTCTCTGATCTTTCTGTCTCCATTCATATATCCATACAGCTGCAAGGAAGTTAATTTTAAAAAAAAGGGTGGGGTGGGGGGAATGGTGCAGCTATGGCAGCTTAATTTTGTAGTTGTTTTAGCCTAGAGCCTTCTCTGTGCCCAGAAGCCAGAAACAATAGCTAATATTTTTATGAATAGTTTTGTGTATGTATGTACTCGATGCTGTATTAATCTAAACCAGAGTTTTCAAACCATGTTTTTAGAAACCTCGAGTTCTGTGAGAGACAAAGGACATACATACATACATACAGTACATACATGCATGCATACTAGTGGTGGGTTTCTACCGGTTCGCCCCGGTTCGAGTGTACTGGTAGCAGCGGTGGCAGGCTCCACCCACCTGCCTGGATGTCATCATGGACACTGCGCATGCGCAGAAGCGCTACACGCAAGCGAAGCAAACATGCACGCATGCTCCCAGTTCCAAACTGGTAGCGAAGATAAGTGAAAATCACTTCTGATACATACATATGCCAATTTATTGTCATTAGAGCTTTGCCTCTTGTTAAGGAATTCCAAGGTTTTGTTATCTTTAACTAACAGGTTGTGTAGCCTGGAAAAAAAATGGAAACTTCTGATATAACCCCTCATCTTATTTCCTGGCTGGTCGGATGAGAACTGTGCAAAGCCCCGATCTGACATAAAAGTAGTATTAAGCTCCTATTCCTTTATTGGCCACCACTAGTGATAAAGTCTTATATCCCAAAAAGGCTTTTCTTGGAAGCAGGTACATTTATTTATTTATTTAATCATATTTATATACCGCCCTATCTCCCGAGGGACTCAAGGCGGTTAACAGCCACGTAAAATATACATAAATACAAGTTAAAACCCCAATTAAAAAACTTATTAAATACGGCCGAATATTAAAACCCCAATAGAATAATAAAAACCCCATTAAAACCAAATTTAAAAATTTAAAATCCTAGTCCAGTCCTGCGCAAATAAAAAGATGTGTCTTAAGCTCGCGGTGAAAGGTTCGAAGGTCAGGAAGTTGACGAAGTCCTGGGGGAAGTTCGTTCCACAGGGCGGGAGCCCCCACAAAAAAGGCCCTTCCCCTGGGTGTTGCCAGCCGGCACTGCCTGGCTGACGGCACCCTGAGGAGTCCCTCCCTGTGAGAGCGTACGGGTCGGTGGGAGGAAATCAGTGGCAGTAGACGGTCCCGTAAGTATCCCGGCCCAATGCCATGGAGCTTTAAAGATAATTACCAAAACCTTGAAGCGCACCCGGAAGGCCACAGGTAGCCAGTGCAGTCTGCGCAGGAGAGGTGTCACATGGGAGCCACGAGGGGCTCCCTCTATCACCCGTGCAGCCGCATTCTGGACCAACTGGAGCCTCCGGGTGCTCTTCAAGGGGAGCCCCATGTAGAGAGCATTGCAATAATCCAGACGAGACGTCACAAGGGCATGAGTGACCGTGCATAGGGCATCCCGGTCTAGAAAGGGGCGCAACTGGCGGACCAGGCGAACCTGGAAAAAAGCTGTCCGGGAGACGGCCGTCAAGTGGTCTTCAAAAGACAGCCGACCATCCAGGAGAACGCCCAAGTTGCGCACCCTTTGCAGAAGTTGTGCAAAAAAAAAAGAGCTGAAGTATAAATTCTGATCTTCTCTTTCTGTTGTGGTCCGCCAGCAGCCCGCAGACCTGGCAACGGAGTCAGACAGTGAGAACACTGGGGAGGACAATGGGTCAGTTCTGGAGTCAGGGGAAGGCTCGGACCAGGGTTCTGCATCGGAGGCAGAGATGGGGCCAGGGCCATCTGGGAGTGATGCGCGGACTCTGGAGCCTCCAGAGTTGGACAACAGAGAAGCAGAGGAACAGGAGGAGCCTGTTCCTAGTGCAAGCATGCAAAGATCTGCCAGAAGGCAAGAGTAGCTGAAGAAAAAAGGACAACTTGGGAGTAAGGCCAGAAGATGATTGGCCACGCCCATAAGGCTTAAAAGAGCAGCAACGAGCCATTGGATTCTTTGTAGAAAAGCATCATTCATTTCCATGCTTCTAGTCAGTGTCTCTTGAACTTTGTGGGTTTTTTGCCAAAAAAAGCCTTTGGCAGGTTGCCAAAGACATCAAAGGGTGGTGATAAGGATGATGGACTGGTTATTAAGAATTTTGTTTTGGACTAATAAAATAAGTTTGTTGAGGACTGAATTGTGTTTAGTAATCACTACTTGGGCCTTGGTCACAACAGTTTCCTCAAGATTGCCATGAGAAAGGTTCTTAAAAAAATAGGTCAAAAATGGCAATGAAACAAAAAGATAGCTCAAGAAGACAGTTACTAAATGGAAAAGCAGGAAAGTGTCATGAAAAACACCATATTCCTCTCTTAGAACATTTTAAAATACTTTAAAACATAAATTTCAAATACAACCAGTCATTATTTTACAGGTAGTCCTCGACTTACGACCACAGTTGAGCCCAAAGTTTCTGTTGCTAAGTGAGACATTTGTTAAGTGAATTTTGTCCCATTTTAAGACTTTTCTTGCCACAGTGGTTTAAGTGAATCACTGCAGTTGTTAAGTTAGTAACATGGTTCTTAAGTATATCTGGCTTCCATATTGACTTTGCTTGTCAGAAGGTCACAAAAGGTGATCACATGAGCCTGGGACACTGCCACCATCATAAAGTATCTGAATTTCGATCACGTGACCAGGGAGATGCTACAACAGTTGTTAGGTGTAAAAAACATAAGTCACTTTTTTTCAGTGCCATTGTAACTTTGAACAGTCACGAAATGAACTGTTGTACGTCGAGGACTACCAGTATTAACGCTAGGCTCCCACTTCACACCAACCTCTCATGTGGTTTTTGTGGTGTTGCCTGTTGTGACAAAGGCCCAAGAAGTGATTACTAAACACAATTCAGTTCTCAACAACTTATTTTATTAAAACAGCTGAGAATTAAGTCATTCTCAGTTTAATCCAAACAAAATTCTTAATAATCAGTCCGTCGGCCTTATCATCAACCTTTGATGTCTTTGGCAACCTGCCAAAAGCTTTTCTTGGCAAAACCCCCACAAAGTTCAAGGGACGCTTGAATAAGGACAAGAAGCACGGAAATCAACGTTGCTTTTCTACAAAGAATCCAACGGCTCATTGCTGCTTTTTTAAGCCTTATGGGAGTGGCCAATCTTCTTCTGGCCTTACTTCCGAGTTGTCCTCTTTTCTTCAGCTACTTTTGCTTTCTGGCAGCTCTTCACATGCGTGCACTAGGAACAGGCTCCTCCTGTTCCTCTGCCTCTCAGCTGTCCGCCTCTGGAGGCTCCAGAGTCCGCACATCGCTCCTAGATGGCACTGGCCCCATCTCTGCCTCTGATGCAGAGCCCTCGTCCAGGCCTTCCCCTGACTCTAGAACTGGCCCATTGTCTTCCCCAGTGTTCTCACTGTCTGACTCTTTTGTCAGGTCCGCAGGCTGCTGGCGGACCACAACATTGCCTTAGCATATTTTATAGGATACACAAATAGAATACATTGTAGGAACCTTGCTCATTTGGGTGTTGTTGTTTTTTAGTAATGATTAGATAAATCGTGAATATTGGATGTGGAATCACAGCAAATATGTTGTTACAGGAAACAGTTATTCAGGATATCTTATGGAGAAAAGAAGAACTGGCTTTGATGGGGATAAGAGATTGAATAATCAACTAAAGCAGTGTCTCTCAAGCTCAAGAACTTTTGTTTAGGCTGAGAAACATTGAACTAGAGCAAGGCTGTCAAACTCCCAGCCCACGGGCCGGATGTGTCACATGCTGACCACACTCATGCCTGGTTTAGCAAAGGGGAAAAAAGTTCTGATATGTCATGTGACACCGCCATGACGACATGAGTTTGACACCCCTGAACTAGAGGCCTTCCTCTGTGGGCTGGAACTTTGCTAATTATTAACATCTTTTGCATAGTTTTTGTTTAAGGATTAGCTTGGTTCACAGCAGCAACTTTACTATTCATTCCACTATTTAGGATCCTTTAATTATTTTCCTTCTCTATTTCAGGACATGAAATAATAATCATAATATTGCTACATTTCAACATTGTGCTAATAAATTCTGGGATTGTTAGGGAATCAGAACTGGAAGGGACCTTGGAGGTCTTCTAGTCCAGCCCCCTCTTCAAGCAGGATATCCTATACCATTTCAAACAAATGACTATCCAGTCTCTTTTTAAAAACCTCCAGTGATGAAGCACCTACAACTTCTGAAGGCAAGCTGTTCCACTGGTTGTCTTCACTGTTCAGAAGTTTCTCCTTAATTCCAGGTTGCTTCTCTCCTTGATTGGGTCCCATCCATTGTTTCTTGTCCTTGTCTGGTGCTTTAGAAAATAAGTTGACCTCCCTCTTCTTTGTGGCAGCCCCTCAAATACTGATATACTGCTATTGTATCCCCCCACCTAGCAGGAGTGAAATCTACTTACCTTCCTCACCAGTCTGGAAGTGCGTGCACGGATCACATATGCGCAAAGACCTGCGCATGCGCAAAACCTGTGCATGTGCAGAAGGTAAAAAACATGTTACTTCCTGGTTAAACAAGGAAGGAATGACTCCCGGGCAGGTGAGCAGAGCTTTGCTCTGCCATCGCTACCAGATCGCCGAACTATCAGCCACGATCGCTACCAGATCACACGATCCAGTCCGATCCTGGAGGATTTCACCCCTGCCCCCTAGTCCATCTTTTCTCTAGACTAGCCAAACCCAAATCCCGTTCTTTATATGTTTTAGTCCCCAGGCCCCTAATCTTCTTAGTGGCTCTTCTTTGCACTTTTTCCAAAATTTCAACAACTTTTCTGTAATGTAATGACTGGATGTAGTATACCAGATGAGGTCTTACTACGGCTTTATAAAGCGGTACTAAAACTTCATACGATTTTGATTTGATGCCTCTCTTTATACAACCAAGGAATGTATTAGCTTTTTTGGCGGTGGCTCATGTTTAAGTGATTGTCTATTAGAAGTCCAAGGTCCCTCTCACAGTTACTGTTTTTGAGCCAGGTTCCACCTAATCTGTACTTGTACCTTTGGTTTTTTCCATGGGTAAAATTCAAAATTTTTCTCTATTGGTTCTGTGGGCATGGCTTGGTGGGTGTGGCTGGGAAAGGATACTGCAAAATCTCCATTCCCACCCCATTCCTGGGGGAAGGATAATGCAAAATCTCCATTCCCACCCCACTCTGGGGCCAGCCAGAATTGGTATTTGCTGGTTCTTCGAACTACTCAAAATTTCTGCTACCGATTCTCCAGAATCTGTCAGAACCTGTTGAATTTCACCCATGGTTTTTCCTGCCCAGGTGTAAACCTTGCTTTTCTCCACAGATTATTGAAGTGTTACATAGCACATTTCATTTTATTAAACAGTGAGACAAGACATATTTCCCCATGGATGTGCAATATAGTTATGAAATTTCTTGGTTGGAGCTCTGCCCTTTTGTTCAACAATGGCCACTCATGGCTAAGTTTCCTTGCTTCAAGTACAGATGAAAGTGATAAAAGAAATAGTTACAGAAAATTTTCTTCTGATGCCAGTTCAGAGGAATCAGAAATGTTCTATTACAATGATTTACTGCTAGGGGTTCCATAAATTGTTATTCAGATTCAGATTGAGATAATATATCTGGCATAGTTTAATTACTGTTTGTTGAGCAAGCCATTGCGACCAATTCACATGTAATTCTAAGCCATATGAAGTACAATGTACAAACCAGAATGGCTGGCTTCACGCTTTTTATTATTATGTGTGACATTTCAAGGCATTCTCTCTTGCAAATGTTTCAGTTCAAAGGAATATTAATCAGTCAGACATTTCAACAGTAGCCAACTAATTAGATTGCTTCTTTAAAGCATTTGCAGTGTCTGGTCTTCAGGCTGAAAGATTTCAAGAGGAAATTGCAGAATAATAAAAGCACCACTGTCCCTATCCTTAGGTTTAGGTTTTAAGAAGAAAAACACAATTAAAAAAAGGAAAATGCTGAAAGAGATGGGAAAGAGAAAATAACTCTGGGACCAGGTCTTAATGTTTATGGTTTAATGTGATGAAAGGTGGCCCAGATGATGTCAGTGCCTCCAAACAGATGGACTTTTTGCTCTTCAACATGCCAATTAGCATTATGAGCTGGGACTAGCAATATAGTATAATAATTTCATAAGCTATTATGCTATTCTGACTGACAATCATTATCCTGCTAAACACCAGCAATCACTGAGAAAGGTAAACCTATTTTAGTGTAGCTGATTTGAAGGGAATCAAGGAAGAAATTAGATTTTCTATTGCTGGGGAAACATACTGTTTTTTAATTTGCAAAAACAGCAAAACAACACATTCCTCTAACATCATGTATGAACTCTAAAAGCTACAAATTGTTGAAAGCACATAGTTTAATTAAAAAATAACCAATGGATATACAGCATGTACATGATCTCTCTGCATCTATTCTACATTAACATAAGCATCTGAACTGGTTGGCTTGTTCTGTTCTACATTAGCCAGAGTTTAATATGCCATCGGCTAACAGCAGGCAAAATTTTCTGTTTTACCTGTTAAATATTATATATGGTGCCCACAATAAAATATTACACTCTGTGATGCATGGGTATTTGGGCTATAAAAAGATTGTTGAATTAGTTCATTATTAGTCCATAGGATTACATTCTTCAATTGCTTTAAAATAAGATTGTGGTACCTGGAATCATTTTCCTAGTATTAAAGAGGATCTGATAACAAAAATAGAAGAGAACATATATTATTCCAAAATATATTGGGAGTAAAATATATTCCACCTCTGTGTTTTATTCAGGGAATCTAAGCTGATAGTCAGCCAGCTAGGTTAAACAGAAAGTCAGCCTTGGGAGGAAGAAAGTCTCTACTCGAATGACAAATTATATCCTTAAGTTAAGATGTCTGTATAATCACACAGAAGCCCTTTTCTTATTTTTGTTACTTGATTTCTCTTGGGATTTTTAAATGCACTATCAGGTGAGATGTTACAAGCTCCTTAAGGTCAATATTTCTACCGTACTTGGCAAACTACAGGACAGTACAGGAACTAATGAAGGAGAATATTTATAGCTCAGGTTTGAAATGAGGGGTCCTTGGTGCTCTCTGATTTTGCTTGTTTTCTTGCAGGTGTTTCATTACCCAAACTAGATAACATCCTCAGTGCTAGTGATGTCACCTAGTCAGGGTAATAAAACACCTGCAAGAAAACAAGCAAGCTCAGAGAGCACCAAATATAGGAGCTGATAAAGCAGCCATAATGTTTGCAAAACTCAGGCAGCTTTTATAATAATAATAACAACAACAACAGAGTTGGAAGGGACCTTGGAGGTCTTCTAGTCCAACCGCCTGCCCAGGTAGGAAACCCTACACCAGTTCAGACAAATGGTTATCCAACATCTTAAAAATTTCCAGTGTTGGAGCATTTACAACTTCTGCAGGCAAGTTGTTCCACTGGTTAATTGTTCTAACTGTCAGGAAATTTCTCCTTAGTTCTAAATTGCTTCTCTCCTTGATTAGTTTCCACCCATTGCTTCTTGTCCTACTCTCAGGTGCTTTGGAGAACAGCCCAACTCCCTCTTCTTTGTGGCAACCCCTGAGATATTGGAACAATGCTATTATTTATTTATTTATTTATTTATTTATTTATTTATTTATTTATTTATTTATTTATTTATTTATTTATTTATTTATTTATTTATTTATTTATTTATTTTATCAAACACAACAGTATATATAAGCATGAAATAACCATACAAATTGGATAGGAGAACATTAGGACAGGAACGGTAGGCACGCTGGTGCTCTTATGCACGCCCCTTACAGACCTCTTAGGAATGGGGTGAGGTCAATTGTAGATAGTCTTTGGTCTCCCCTGGTCCTTCTTTTTTCATTTTCATTTCATTTTGGAGAGCTACCTCTGACTGTGTTTTCCAGAGGAACATTGAATGACAATTCTGGGTCTGGCAGGGAAGCAAAAACCGGCACATCTAGTCAGTGCCAGACGGAATGCGAAGTTATTCTAGGACAGTGTTGAATTGAGAGGTTGGGGGTGCGCGCGGAATGTCAGTATTTATGAAGAAAGAAAGGAAAGTTTTTCTCGGTTCTTTCTCAACCATCCTGCCTTCTCCGTGACCCACCGCAGGGACTTCAACAGGGAGGCGCGTAAAAGGAGCGTTGCTTTCCCGAGTCGGATCTTTTTCATCCTCCTCGACTTTTTTTTTTTTGGCTGAAGGAACAACCAAGAGGGGAGGGGGAGAAGAGACAGAGGAGGCTTTTACCTTCGGCGGCTCCTGACAGCGCCGGGCGAAGGCGAGAAGCGCTCGGCGTTTTCTCAGGAAGTCTGCAAAGGCTATAAGGAAGGCCTTGGTCCGCGCTGTGGTGCGATTATTCCCATAACAACAGGAACCATAAACCGGTCACCCGGGCAGGGCAAACAAATTGCTTGGAAACCGCCTGTCGTGGGGTCACCGGGGGGTGGGGGGGCAGGCCAGCTTCGGTGGCAAGGCTGTAGTCTCCGATGAAAAGAGAGGCTAGTTGGAGACGTTGTGGGTCTCTCTCGAGCACGGGAGGGGGCATTTTTTTTAAAAAAGGAATCGAAGTGGAGAGTATTATAAGATAGCAGGAAGGCAAGAACAACTAGACACAAGGACAGTCCCCCTCCCCCTCCCATGCCATCACTCTGTTTAACAACTAATTCCCACAACACTGTCTAACAGGCTGTAAACCGCCCTAAGTCCTTCGGGAGAAGGGCGGTATACAAATTAAAATCTTCTTCTTCTTCTTCTTCTTCTTCTTCTTCTTCTTCTTCTTCTTCTTATTATTATTATTATTATTATTATTATTATTATTATTATTATTATTATTATTATTATTATTATTATTATTATAATTTACTAAGACTGTATTACTATTATTCTTCTCTTCCTTCCTAGTATCTCTCTCGTCCCACTTATTACTGTAACCATGTTGCTTGTATCTTTCAATTTATATTGTTTTTACTTGTTTTCTAGTATGATTATATATATATAATTATAATTATATATAGGTCTTTGGTTATTCGGGTTTTCTCCCGCGTAAAATTGGAAGTGTCTTGGCGACGTTTCGATGAAGTCTCATTATAATTATAATTATGTAATATAATTATATAATATAACCTCAGATATGCAGATGATACCATTCTAATGGCAGAAAGCGAAGAGGAACTAAAGAGCCTCCTGATGCGGGTCAGTCCTAGAGGAGATCAACCCTGACTGCTCTTTAGAAGGCCAGATCCTGAAGATGAAACTGAAATACTTTGGCCACCTAATGAGAAGAAAGGACTCACTGGAGAAGAGCCTAATGCTGGGAAAGATTGAGGGCAAAAGAAAAAAGGGACGACAGAGAATGAGGTGGCTGGATGGAATCACTGGATGGAATCACTGAAGTAGTAGGCGTGAGTTTAAATGAATGGTAGAGGACATAGAGGAACGTTGTCCTTGTGGTCGCGATGGGTCGGACACGACTTTGCAACTAACAACAACAACAACAATAACAAAACATTGACTATCACTAAGTGTTGTATCTTTTTATTCTTAGAATTTTTTTTTTTTTATTGGCCAAGTGTGATTGGACACACAAGGAATTTGTCTTGGTGCATATGCTCGCAGTGTACATAAAAGAAAAGATACGTTCATAAAGGTACAACATTTACAACACAATTGATGATCAATATATCAATATGAATGTATTTTATTCTCCTTAGCTATATTGAGAGCAGATACACCTAAGACAAAGTCCTTGTGTGTCCAATCACACCTTGGCCAATAAAGAATTCTATTCTAAAAAAAGAGACCAGCTGCAGTGCAGATGCTCATATCAATCAGAGTGAGGGTCCTGGGCTACCTGCCTCTGAGCAGGGTTACCGCCTTACCTTTGTTTTAGAACAGGGGTGTCCAAACTTGGCAACTTTAAGACTTGTAGACTTCAACTCCCAGAATTCTAGGAGTTGAAGTCCACAAGTCTTAAAGTTGCCAAGTTTGGACATCCCTGTTTTAGAAGGAGGCCTCCTTAGCACAAGGGTATTTGCAGGTGGTCCTCAACCTAAGACCACAATCCAGCCCAAAATATATGTTGCTAGGTGAGAAATTTATGTTGGTAGGTAGGTGAGTTTTAACTCACTTTACCACTTTTCTTGACACATCTGTTAGTGAATCACTGCAGTTGTTAAATTAGCAACACAATTGTTTAAGGAAATCTCTTTTCCCCTACCCTCACCATTGACTTTGGTTTTCCGAAGGTTGCAGAAGGGGGGGGGTTACGTGACCCCGTGATGCTGCAACAGTCATAAATGGGAATCAATTGTCAAGCATCCAAATGGAAACCATGTGACCATATAGGATGCAGCAACGGTCATAAGTGTGAAAAATGGTCATAAGTCACTTTTTTCAGTGGTTGCTTCGTGAACTGTTGTAAGTCGAGGACTACCTGTAATGGGCAGATGAATGAGCCCTGAGGAAGGGAATATGGTTCTAGCAAGGGTTTACTTTGGGGAGATTTCATTGTGTCCCCCTTCCACCCTCCCCTTGATTTTAAGTGAAAAGGATTGAGTAGATGGAAACTAGGCAAGATCCTACGGTTGGTTTGTATGCTGTTCACTTTTTAGGTAGAGAGTATCTCAAGTGTAAGTAGGAAGTAATTTGCTGTATAGAAGCCCAAACAGAAACATTACCAACAATCTCATTACTTGAGATTGTCTCTTTCCCCACCTTGGCTTTCAATACCTGCCCTCTATATTTTCTTCTGCTTTTATGCTGGGAAACAATGCTGGCTGTAGCGATTTTGGCACCCTGAAGCAAAATGTAAGATAATTCCTCCCCCTTTTAGCTTATGTGCTAATAGAAACACAGGTTGGAGGCGAGAAGATCGAATTGGTGCCCTTGTCTAGCTTCTGCTGCACTTCTGCACTATCTGCTCTGATTTAGGGAACATTTTCTTCCAACTAAGTGATTTTAGTAATCCCACTGAGCTCTTCATAAATAATGCATTTTTATTTCAAAGTAGTCATGTTTATTGGAGAGTTTTAAAAGCTTCCCTAATTATTTCTATTTAGAGAAATGCTTTTTTTAAATAAAAAAAATTAGTCCCCAAGTTCTCAGCTCCACACAATAAAGGTTAGAAAAGTATGTCTCACTGCAGCAAGTTGCAAAGAAATCAATCATCCTTTGTACTGTTTTTCAAATCTTGGAGAAAGCACAAAACCTTCTGAATATGCTATTAATGTGCCTTGCGAGATAAAACATGAACACCTGCTAGTAGTGTATCACCATGTCTCTACTTGATTTGAAATCCGTAACATCACAATTGCTCAAGTGCTAATAGAGAATATATGTGAGAACTTATGCCGTGCTCCTAAGTAGTGATGTAGGAGGAGAGTAAATTGTGATTCCAAACTTAGTTAGCCTTCTACTCATCTTCATTCTGGAGTGGAAGTCTTTCTTTCAGAGGTCTCCTGGGCAGGTTGACATTCTTTGGATGTCCACTTTCCACACTGGGGAGGGAAGGTTGTAGCAAAGTGTACAAAATTTGCATGAGTAATTTAGGGTTGCCATTTTAATAAGTTATCTTCCCCACCTCACTAGAAACCCTGTACAAGAAGTTTGTGTGTATACACATATGCACAGAGAGCGAAGAGAAGAGAAGAGAGATACTGTATTTGGGTTTCAACTTTCAACATAACAAAAGAGCATGAAAGTCTCAGAATTGGTGTGAATTTATTGAATGGAACTTACAACCCTTTCTTCATTTTCTTCCAGTCCTAAACTTCAGTTACTTAATTTAGGATGGATGGGACTTTTTGTTTCATTGCTGTGTTAGGAGCTAAAAATCCTTGCAAATTTATTGATGATCCACGGTAATTCTAATTGACCTTTTTTATTTTCTCAGTTGTACTTTTTAGAATTGCTACTATTACAGAGTTTTGGTTTATTTTAACAGTTTAAACTTTTTTGAACCATATAATAGTTAAAATTTTAGAGTTGAAATATGGAATTTTATTACAATAGGATACTTTCTGGGGCAGATGTCTCTGGAATGATTGACATTTGGAATGGGTTGTGTATTAGAATTTGTTTGGTTATTTTAAGAGGAAATGGTCTCTTGTTAAGTTACAAATTAGTAGAAGATTGGACCCTTTTATGCCTCCCTCTCTCTCTCTCTCTCTCTCTTTCTCTCTCTCTCTGTGTGTGTGTGTATACACACACACACAAATTTTAATATTTTAGAAGTACATTTTTTGCTGTCAATTGGTAAGAAGTAGTAGTTACTTATCTCATACATATTAACATACATATTAACTATGGGGGGTTTATGTTTGCTGTGACAAGAGTGGGAAATCATTTTCTTACAGGGGCATTCTTCTCTTTTTCTTCTTCCTCCCCCCGGCTTTCCATCTTGTACTATCTTTTATTGTTCTTTTTAAAAACCTTAATAAAATTATTGCAAAAATCTAGTTACTTTTAAGTTAGAATTACCATACTGTGGTCAGCAGAAATCCAGAAAGCCACTAGATGGCAAGAAGGAAACATAGGTTGCCCAACTATTTGTTGCCCTCTACTGGTTTTATTATTTATTTAAAACATTTAGATAGCTGCCCATTTTATAACCAACATGGGTAGCTCCCGTGGTGGAATTCAATTTTTTTTACTCCTGGTTCTGTGGGTGTGGCTTGGTGGGCGTGGCAGAATAAGGATACTGCAAAATCTCCATTCCCACCCCACTCTGGGGCCAGCCAGAGGTGGTATTTGCCAGTTCTCCGACCTACTCAAAATTTCCGCTACCGGTTCTCCAGAACCTGTCGAAACCTGCTGAACCCCTTGGGTAGCACCTAATCAAATTAAAAACAACATCGAAACTTTTGATGGTGTGGATCTGGTAAGCTTAATTTTAATACTGATGAGCCCAGGAGAAAAACCTTAGAATTGAAATATTGATTTATAACCATGAATAAGGACATATTTTAGGAAATTGGACTACTTAGAGAAGTTTAGGTCCATATTGTTTACTGAATCCTAGTCATTCTCATTGATTTGTGAGCTTTGAGAACATATCTTGTGATGACTTATTACTATCCTCTCATTTTCACCTGGTAATAAAGAAAAAACTTGGAACTGCTGCAGAAGGAGACACCAAGGGTCTTATTTTGTATTCCAAATAGTTTTGATTCCTAAGCAACCATCCTATTTATTAGGCAAAAGATACAGACTTAACTATTAACTTTCTATGTAGTTTCAGAGTGGTATATGGATGACAGAAGGGTTTTTTTAAGTCAGCTGCCAAAAATGAGAGATTTAGCAAAACACAGTAAAATGTGGCTTTAGGGAATGTCCTGCGAAGTGTTCTGATTTTATAAACATAACCAAACTGTGGGACACAAGCTAATGCAAATTCTCCATGGAATGACTCATAAATAAAAGCAAATTAATAAGTGTTCTGTTCCCTCCTCCCATTTCTGCTTAAAAAAGCACAAATATGATCAACACCAAAGAATGCTTTTGAACAAGAATAGCAAGCCATAACTTTGAACACAGCTTATATTTATTAGTTTTGGTTACTGTGCTTGTTGACCTGTGCTTTGATGACATAGCACATTCATGAGAGTCAATAATCATATAATTTCTTCCCTCGTCAGGAGACAAAAGTTTTAAAATAAGAATTGCAATTAGTAATTCCCTTTAGTTAGCAGAAGAAGCAGTAAGGTGATAAAAGGCATAACCTCTTCTTGTTGCCAGACTTCCTGTCTCATCTGAATTTAATAGGAAATTTGGTGTGGTTCAAAATTTATTTAAAATAATTAAATGATAGGCACAGAGGCAACCGCAGTTAGGAGAGTAAAAATTGAGCTATTGTGGATGAATTGCAGAAATCCCGGAATCCAGAAATCCTGGAATTTCATCCCAGTGAAATTCTTCACTGTCTTCTAGACATTGTCCAGTGTTTTACAGCGAGATGTGTTACCTTTACTAACTCATGAAATGTTTATAAGTGTGATGCTTGTCCAGAAAGCAAACAGATGTACATTGTGATCAGCCTGAGGGCACAGCAAAATTGGCATTTTGTCCTTTGTGTATTGTGTATGTGTATTGTGTCATTGGGTGTACTTGCTGTAGCAGCCATTTTGTGAATTGCCAAGCATCAATTTAGGATAATCTACAACATGATCTCAAATTTCATATATATCTACTATGCCCCTAAAGTTGACTGCTCCTGGTTCAAGCAGCTTTATTTTATTTTGCACAGTATTTATATGACAATTGAATGCATGACACACTATATGTGTACATATGTACCCTATGTATGTATGTATGTATATTAATTATTGGAATTGGTATCTAACAACTCTCCTTTTGCTTTTTAAATCCAGGGTTTGACTGAAAGAGCAAAGATGGAAAATTGTTTGAGTGATTTTTTAAAAATATAAATGGTGTTAAAAGAAGTAGAGAAATGTTCAGGACAGCTGTGAAGTATGTAGACAGCTACTTTGCTGTAGTGGTTAAGGCATCGAGCTACAGATTGGGAGATTCTGACTTCTAGTCCTGCCTTCTGTGCCGTACAACACAAATACTATTTAGTATATAGATTTTTTTTGTTTTGGTATTTTGCTACAGAGCTAACAATTGTTTACATAAGGAAAGAGAAATTTATAAGGAATGCAGCATGGAACAAGGAAAAGGATTAAGCAACCAGTATAAGCTACCAGTATGATGGACATTTGACCAGAACTAGCCTTCTTTGAATATAGCAGACATAAACACTTCACAAGATTCTTGGAATCCCTTAATTTCTTCATGCAACAAATTCTTAAACCATGCTTTCAAAATAGAATTTGCCAGGAAGTCTAAATTATTGTGTGTGGTTTTTTTCTTCAACATCAATTTAAAAGTAATGATCCAGAAGCTTGGACCAACAGGAAGGATGTGAATGAAGAGAGGCCTTTAAATAGCTTGTTGACAAATCTAATACACATTTCAGAAACAATATCCATCAGCGTTTTGTACAACTCGTCCTGTACTGCGTGATGCTGTATCCCTGAGGGATACATACTGGCTCAATTTTCACAACTCTGGTTGCTATCCTCTCTTGTACAGGAAACTATGTGTTAACCCCTGAACTATAAATTCTGCTTCAGGAGAATATCAGGGAAACCACAGGCTATCATTTTTCTGTCTTTAGCAATAGAGGAAGAAGTCCATCCAATGTTGAGTACTTCATCCACCTGGATAAAATTGAAAGATGTGAAATCAGATGCATCTAGCATTTCCTCACTAGATCTACTCTGGGTTAATGCTACATCAACATGACAGAATCAGTGAAGAAAATGGCCATCATTTCTTCTGTCATCAATTGTTCACCTGTTTTCATTTTCTCTAGGCATCCCTGCCCCCAAAAATCTGGTAAAACAAGGAAAGGGGTCTTGAAAAAAGGAAACAAACCACCAATTTGCATTAAAGTTTCACATGCACATTTGTTTATATGCATGTACTGTACATCAAGAAGCAATTACTATCATTTAAATAGTAAAATAATTATACCACTGTAGAGAAAATTGCAAGTGTTTTTACTGCTCTGATGTGAATGATAAGCTCTAAGTCCAACATTTTACCTATATTTACCAATAGACTCTGTATTCTGGACAGAGGCTCATATTCTTGATTTATTTTTATTTATTTTTAAATGGCATGCATCTTATATTTCTGAGGATCAACTATCTAGGAACAAAGACTCAAATGGAGAGTTAGGCTTTGAAATTGTATTCCTGTGAAAACTAAGAGATCAGTACATTTAGATATTTAGTGAGGATGTAATGACCTTACATTTGTAAAGTAGGACAGTGTTTGCACAAAGAGCTCTGAGCAAAAGCTACTCCAAGGTCAGATTAATTGAAAATATTTTTCTCCCTGGCCTGGAGTTTGAGGGTGGGCGGTGTTATGTTGCACTGATTTTTCTCCTTCCTCCAGGGCCAGTTTTGTTGTGAGTGAAAGAGAGGTCTAGACCACAGTCTCTGCCCGGTGGTTTGTCTCAAGGCTCCATGCTTTCTTTCCTCTCCTGTTTAACAAGTTCATGTAGCAACTGGATAAGGCCATCTGATGTTCAGGATAAGGTATCTTCAACCTGGAGGAAGTCAAAGAGTGAGGTTTAGCAAGCACCCTAATAGTCTATATTAGGATTTACTTTGTGGTGAAATTATTTCTCTGTCCTCATTGTATCAGTGAATAATCAAACAACTCTGTCTCAGGTACACGGTCCTTCCTGAGAAAGGAGGAGCTGGGGCAGCCCTTGCTGTAAAAAAATAATAATAGTCTCATCAGATAAAGTCACTTGGCTTACTGGGAGTTGTAGTCTGGCTCAGCAATATCTTTGGAGGTGGATAAGGTCTTTGAGGTTGTGAGTTTGGCTACATGCGTTCTGGACTATTGCTCCTCATGGTTGCTTAAAGCATCCTGGGATGCGGTATGTGGTTAGGCCCAAGTGCTAATTAATGCTTCTGTGCAGAAAAGCATGCCCTGAAGGAGATAGCAGGGCTGCCTTAACGCATGGTCCTCATGGGCACTTTCCCATGGGCTCCACGAGCATAGGGGCCCCCATTCTAATCTGAGTATGTTAACCCTTCAATGCACCTTGTATAAATACAGCAACATTATTATATTTTACTGCATTTTTAAAATTAATACTAACAAGCAAATATATGTTTACCATATTTTTTGGAGTATAAGACGCTCTGGACTATAAGATGCACCTACCTTTTTTTGGTGAGGAAAACAAGAAAAAGAAATCTGCCTCCCAGCAATTTTGCTTCCTTGCAGCAAACAGCAAATAGCCTGCTTTACTTTCATTTTAAGCATAACTTGATTAGCAGAAGAAAAAAAAACCTACTCCCAGCAATTTACCTCCTTGCAGCAAGCAGCAGAGGCCCACGCAGCAATAGGCAATGGCAATGGCAATCCGTGGAGCCTGAAACAGCTGAGAGTCGGGGACAACCAACTTGTGCTAATTAGGCTGTGCTGAAGCTGAAATGGGCTGTTCCTTCTTGCTGCAAGGAGGTAAACTGTGGGAGGCAGAGGCCAAAGGGTGGGGCCAGAGGGTGGGCGGAGCTACATTTGGTGTATAAGACGCACCTAAATTTTCACCCCCTTTTATGGAGGGAAAAAGGTGCGTCTTATACTCTGAAAAATACAGTAATTTTATCGACCATTTACATTTTTTTTCCTGTGAGTTGTTGTCGTAGGGGCCCCAGTACACTGCTTTGCCTGGGGCCCATAATGCTGTTAAGGCAGCCCTGGGAGATAGTGGTGAGCCCTCTTCTCGAGAGGGCATTTGTAGGAGGAAGACTGACAGAATCAGGGAAGGAGTTAAAACAGGGATCAGCTTAGAATCCCTATGTATCAAAGGTGGGTTTCAGCAGGTTCTGACCAGTTCTGAAGAAGTGGTAGTGGAAATTTTGAGTAGTTCGGAGAATCGGTAGTAAAACTTCTGACTGGCCCTGCCTTCATCTATTCTCTGCCTCCCAAGTCCCAGCTGATTGGGAAGAAATGGGGATTTTGCAGTAACCTTCCCTTGGATTGGGGAGGGAGTGGAGATTTTACAGTATCCTTCCCCTGCCACACGCACAAGCCACGCCCACCAAACCATGCCATGCCCACCAAGCCACACCCATAGAACCAGTAGTAAAAAAATTTGAAACCCACCACTGCTATGTAGCCACAAATGAACCAAGTTCATCCCCCACCCCGAATGCCATTGACCCTAATCTGGTTCTAATCAGATGCTAGTTGAGAAGATTCCTGTGCATAAACTTTAAGCAAAAAATCAGTTAATTTGAATCTTTATATGTGAACCTGTTTTTTCATGCCTGACACTATCCTTGTATGCAACAGTATTAGACAACTCATGTCCAGTCTCCAATCTTCCTTTTTTTAGGGAAAATTATTGAGAATGTGGCTGGTATACAGATACAAAGAACCCTGGAAGAACTGGATTAGTTGGACCTTTTACATTCTGGCTTTAGTCTGGAGCAGAACAGTGAAATGGCATTGGTTGTAGATTCCTTTGGAGATCTCAGGATTGGAGTGATGCAACAATTCTGGCTTCTTGGACCTCTCAGCAGCTTTCAGTACCATTGATCATGGTATCCTAGACTGACTTTGGGAGTTGGGAGTGAGAGGCATTAGGTTACTGTATGGTTGTTGTTCTCCTTCCTCCATAGCTAAATGAACATCTTAGCTGAAATAATGTGGATGGCCACTGGATGTCAGTTAGGTGGCAAAGGAAACTAATCTGTCATTTCATGGTCACCTTGATGTTTCCATCCAAATATGCTAGCCTTACGCTGAGGGATGCATAATCACATTTGTTCTAGTAGGAAAGAGCATTCAAAGTTATGTGAGTAGGTTTCTTCTCTATCCTTCTTCTATCTTTCTATCTCTTATCAAACTGTATCACTGTATGGTTTGGTGATAGCAGTTCCTCAGATAGACGATCCGTATAGAGAGTGGTAAGGACAGCTGCGAAGATTATTGGAAGCTTGCTTCCCATTATTCGAGATACTGCTTATGAGCGCTATGAGCTTAGCGCTCAAAGCATTGTTAGATACCCCACATGCCCATTTCACGGTCTGTTTCTGTTGCTGCCCTTTGGAAGGAGGTTTTCAAAGTACTTTTGCCAGGACTACCAGATTCTGTAACAGCTTTGTTCCCTATGCCATCCGTCTGGTGAACTCGCAAAATTCATTTTTCTCGCCATTTACATGTATACATCTGAATTAGACTGTGTTATTTTTCTGTGTCATATAATATATGTAAGCATAATTTTTTTGGCCATGTTTATGTAACGTATATTGGAGGTGGTGACCCTTTGAGAGTTGTATGCAATGAAATTTCATTTTAATGTATGCCGATTAGTGTACATTTAAAGTGACAATAAACCTAACTTCTAAGTTCTAAACCTTATAAAAATAAGAGCTTGTCCCACCCATGTGTTTTCATCATAGTCACGTGGAGAATACTGGATGCAATACCAAATGCTGTTACCTAATCAAACATGACACAATGTACAAGAGAGAACTGAAGTAGCTTGTTCTGAAGAAACATAGAAAAGTTATGCCTCAAACAGAATTGAATTCAGTTTTCCATTTGGTTATTGTATGTTTAAGATCTCTTCCCCCCCACCACCTTTTGAGATATATGTTAATGGAAAATAGCATAAAATGTTTAAATAAGAAAATATATAAATGATTGACAAACAAATAATGGGTAGTTATCAGTTCCTTCCTTTCTCCCTCTCTCCCTCCCTCAAACCTCTAGTCTGATTTAAACTTATTATTTTAAGTTATTAATAGAGCGAGGATATTGAATTTGATAGTCCCAGAGAGCAAATGACAAATGCTTAAATAAGATGATATAATTTGATTCAATTATTGTATCCTGAGATTCCAGAAAAAATAATTATCGGAAATAATTTTCGTCTCAGAAAACCTAGCCAGGCAAATAAAGAGACAAATGATCAAAAGAATTAGGGGCACACAGACAAGCAGTATTGTGGTTTAAAAGCTCAGCTGTGTATATATCAAGCTTATCAGCCCTAATGTAGTGCTTCATGCTAGTCTTTCCTGTGATGGTGTTCAACATATGTGTTAAACTGCACATTCCATAGCAATCAGGTAAATTTGAAGGATTGCAGTCTAACATATGTAGAAAGCATTAGGTTAGTAAAGATGATTTGGACATTTCCTATTTGCTAATTAGGTGCCATAAAAGGCCTATCCCTGAAAGCTTAAGCACAAATGTCTACATCTCCATCTGTAAAGGATATTCCAGGGTCCTCCCTCATTCTGTCAATTTTTTCTCAATCTTGAATCACTTTCTTCATCATCCTTACCAGTGGTAGCTTTCAAAATTTTTTTACTACCAGTTTTGTGGGTGTGGTTTGGTGGGCATGGAATGGGTTGTGGGCGTGGCTTGGTGGGCATGGCAGGGGAAGGATACTGTAAAATCTCCATTCTCTCCCAATCAGCTGGTACTCAGGAGGCAGAGAATAGATGGGGGTGGGTCCAGTCTGAATTTTTACTACTGGTTCTCCGAACTACTCAAAATTTCTGTTACCAGTTCTCCAGAACTGGTCAGAACCTGCTGAAACCCACCTCTGATCCTCACCCCTCTCATGTAGAAGGATTAATCTACTGGAACAAAGGGCAATAGCCTACAGATATGAATATTTTTAATCAAAATAACAAAGTTTTATAAACTAATACTTATAGCATTGGATTTTTCTAGCCCCTAGTGTTGCCATGGGTGACTGTAAATCAAAATAGATTTACTGTAGGATCAGAGAATTATTTATTATTATATGATTATTTCCTCTAGAAAAAAGGTTTCCTAATACTGAATGTCCAGAACAGAATTACAACTGCATCATCTCTGCCAAGATATTAGGATTTTAGTCAAAAGGCATCTAGAAATCCAAGATTAAGAATGAATGATCTATGCCAGTGGTTCTCAACCTGTGAGCCACAGAGCCCTGCAATGTGCTCTGGGGTGCAATGTCCTCACAGAAGGTTCACAAAGACTTGAAGAAATGTTATTGAATTAAATCTTGGGGGTCCGTGGCCATGGTCGGTGGCCACAAAATGTATTTAAAAGGGTCCATGGTGAAGGGAACATTGAGAATCGCTGATCTAGGGTTTATGTTGCAATGTGGGTAATTATCTTCTTAGATCACTTTTATTCCAATCAGGTCAGGATCACTGCATTAAATGTCAATGACCTCCGTATCTGGTTCGTGGAATTCCAAACAGGGAAAAATGTGCATGGATTTGTTTAATTATCCTAGTTAATTAACTGCACAGTATGTCAATAAAATCTTTGGTAATATATTAAAGAAGGTTAATAACCATGCAAACTGTAGAAATCTTCAGTACTCTACTTCAGAGTTCCCCAAACTTTCTGGCTCTCTGGACCAGTGGAGAAGGTGGCGGGAGAGGGGATGGTTTCACATGTGAATGCGCCGCTTTCAGTACACTCATCCACCACTTCTGCAGCCTGGTTCCGAACAGACTGTAGCCTGGCAGTGGACCATGGACCAAGGGTTGGGTCCACCTGTTCTACTTTACCAATTATTTGGATTACATGCCTTTCCCCCCCCCCCCCAAATCCAACATCTATGCAGGCTGTAAGGTTTGAACTAAATACATTTCTGATTCCTTCCATCTTCTCCTAGGCAGTTTTTTAAAAAGGAATCGGCATTGACCATACTGGCTGAGAATTATGGAAATTATAATCCAAAATGTTTGGAGGACACTAAATTGAAGAAATCTAGAACTAACCAACTTACTGCCTGCATACATTCAAAATACAGTTAGTACTGAATTTAGCAGTAGTAATTATTTCTATACTGTGGGTTACATTATACATATTAGTGGATTATAATTCTGTTTTGTACCTCAAGTGCAGTTCATATAATAGAATGGAGAGACATAAAGATTTTAGAAAATGGGAAATAGTGAGGTACATTATTAACCAAAAGAAAAGAAAGTATTGTAGAATTAATGAGTCTTTTTTTCTTTTGAGCTTTTGCAAGAATTGGACCACATTCTCCACTATCCTTTTACAGAAAAGATACTATCCTTTCAATATTTAACTAAAATTCAAAGACAGAATAATTGCAACAACTAGCAATATGGGTAATCCTTACTTTACGACCATATTTGGGACTTGAATTACTATAGTAAGTCAGTGCAGTCTTAAAGCGAGTCATCATGTGACCATTTCTGATTACAGCATTCATTAAGTGAATCCATTATAAAATGTAAAACCAGTGTTAAATGAAAGCTTGTAAGTCAAGAACTACCTGTATCTCCTTCGTAATCTAGAATCTGAATTTTTACATGACGGCTGTACTCTAACTAAAATTGACGCATTCTAAAATAATATAGATGTGAATTGTGTTTGTATCAGATAGATCCATATGTGTTTTTTAGACATTTTCCCCACATAACAGAAAGAATGCGAAGGAGAAATAAAAAATACATTGCAAAACTCAGGGAAGTTCAGAACTGGAACGATAATTGTATTCCAGTCCATGCCTGAAACCAAGTTCAGTTCCAAGCTTCAAAAAAGTTTATCTCTTAATGAAAATTTAAACAAAATCATAAAGAATTCCTATCTATAGTCTAAATGAAAACAGTCCAATCTAGGCACCAAGATATCTCTCCTGAAGAAGTTAGCCTTCACATTCAACAATGTCCTCAAATGGACGGGAAGACATGGCGCAAAATAGTCCTGATAATCTACTATACCAATGGCAATTTGCAATAGTAAATGGGCTAATTACCCTTTCTTATTTAATGCCATAGCTCCTTAATCAAGTGCATAGCTGTGGATTAAATGCCAGGGATATTGAAAAGGTAGAATGTCAGCCATCTGACTTTTTAATACCAACCAATAAAGCAAATAATGATATTTTTCAAATTAATATCTGGAGTAATGTGAACAGGCCACACCGTTAAGGTCATGCCTCCACTTGTACGTGGAATTATTCATTGTTCAGGCGCAGTTGCTGTCAGTGCAGTATAAGATTCTTGAAAATGAACAAGAGACTTGGCCATCCAATTATTTTGTAGGCCAAGGAAGACTTTATGAAGTGGAACATGTAGATGTAGTGTTTTGCTGCTATTAGAACATCTGAATGCAAGGACAGTTAGAACAATTAGTGGAATGACTTGCCTCCAGAAAATCTCCAACACTGGAGATTTTAAAGAACAGGTTAAAATGAATAACCATTTGTCTGAAATGTTATAGATTTTCCTGCTTGAGCAGGGGGTTGGACTAGAAGACCTCCAAGATCTCTTTCAACTCTGTCATTCTGTTATTCTGACTATTATATTTCTTGGTTGCAAGCAGCTGCTATTGGACACAAACAAGCTTACCTCTCACAATACTTGACAACACAGTATCAACAGTAGAAACCTTCAAATTTCTGGGTTCTATCATATCGCAAGATCTCAAATGGACAGCTAACATCAAAAACATCATTAAAAAAGGACAACAAAGAATGTTCTTTCTGCGCCAACTCAGTAAGCTCAAACTGCCCAAGGAGCTGCTGATCCAATTCTACAGAGGAATTATTGAGTCTGTCATTTGCACCTCTATAACTGTCTGGTTCGGTTCTGCAACCCAACAAGAAAAACACAGACTTCAGAGGATAATTAGAACTGCAGAAAAAATAATTGCTACCAACTTGCCTTCCATTGAGGACCTGTATACTGCACGAATCAAGAAGAGGGCCGTGAAAATATTTGCAGATCCTCGCATCCTGGACATAAACTGTTTCAACTCCTACCTCAAAACGACGCTATAGAGCACTGCACACCAGAACAACTAGACACAAGAACAGTTTTTCCCAAAGGCCATCACCATTTGTCTGAAATGTTATAGATTTTCCTGCTTGAGCAGGGGGTTGGACTAGAAGACCTCCAAGATCTCTTCCAACTCTGCCATTCTGTTATTCTGACTATTATATTTCTTGGTTGCAAGCAGCTGCTATTGGACACAAACAAGCTTAGGTGAAATTTGGTCCACACCCAGTGTGGTGCTGAATATTCTGCTCCACTTTAACACACACACACACACACACAAACACAAACACACGGGGTGGGGGAGAGAGAGACTAAGCAAGTCCCTCTGTGCCTGGCAGCCATTTTCCAACACTGTCTATATTTCTATAATATGAAATTCAAATATCCACTGAACTAAATAGACAGGGGATCATAACTAGCTAACATATAGACTATATTTGTATATTGTAAATAGTAGATAAAGGGGATTCTGAGCAGCATCAGGATGTTGGGTAATTAAAGAAGAATCCCCCCTTTTTATAATTTTACTTTCTGGCACTACTAGTACCTAACCATGAAATGCAACAAAAGACTTTCTGTCAGGATTAAAGCAAGAAGATAAAATAATGTATCCTCCCCAGCTTGACCGATCTGTAGTCATGTGTTCAAAATCCAGTTTGAAACCCATTCAGAAAAGTATCCAATTAAGTGCAGTTACTTGAACTGAGTTATTGAATCAGATTGAGTTCAGATTTCTGAATTGAATTGGAAAAAATATATTCATGCACATGCACGTGAGTCATCACATGTGGTTCAACAAATTGAATTGAAACCCCAATTTAATTCTGAAATTTAATTAGGAGGTTCAATCAAATCACCAACAAAATGACTCTTTTTTCATAGCCCTCATTCTAATGACATATTTCTTGATATTTTTATCATGAAAAAATGCAGCCAATTTCATTCACACAGTTAATGCCGCATCTGATTTTGCTCTAACAATATCAAAGTCATGCCCCGACAGTTTCTGTCCTTCCTTCCTTCCTTCCTTCCTTCCTTCCTTCCTTCCTTCCTTCCTTCCTTCCTTCCTTCCTTCCTCCCTCCCTCCCTCCCTCCGTCCCTCCCTCCCTCAGGAGCACTGTGATGACGAATACCTGAGGCACATATTGAAGGAATGCCAGAGAATGCTTCCATTAGAGCACAGGTGTCAAACTCGGTGTGTTGCTGTCACATGACGTATCCTGACGTTTTTTCCCTTTGCGGAGCTGGGGTAGGTGTGTTCTGCATGTGACACATCTGGCCCACTGGCTGCCAGTTTGACAGCATTAGAGGATAAGGAAGCTGGCTGCAAAAAATGTTAAGATTGGAAGATGTAACAGATTGCAACTGAAACTGCAAATTGTGATTACTGGGACTTCTGTAAATATTTATTTTTTCCACCCCTACTATCACCATTGACAACAACTCAAAAGCCCTGTTTTTAACCTGGTACTTGTAGAAATACTGTATATCCACACCTATGGGAGGTAAAATTGTCAGCACTGTATGAGCAAAGTATGCAATTATATAGAAATTAAGAGATTTGTGGGGGGAAGAGTGTGGGGCAATAATAAATGAAACTTGATCCTTAGCTTTGCTTTAGATGCGGTTTTTGAATGTTTCACATCTTCAAAGCTGTAACATGACAATGGAAATGAAAGAGTCATTTTTGTACCCAGCATCTGTCAAATTAGACTTTCAGCAAATTCATCTTGAGAAGCCACTTTAAGAATGGCTTATCAAAAGGTGGATCTAAGTTCAACATCAGTCTTTATTAGTTTATTTGTTCTTCAAGCTGCAAAGAAAACCCAGCAGGGAGAATAGTTATGACATATAAATAAAATCCCACAGCTAACAAATCCATAAATCCATATGAAACTATGAAAAGATTGCCCAAAACTATTCGTTTACACATAGTTTTATTGTGAAAATTATGACATCTTTGATTTTGTCCATTGATATCTATCCTCTAATGAAATACACAAGTGCACGCGCACACACACACACACACACATACACACACAAAATATCAGTACCTTCTTTTTGTTCAGACTTTTGGTCCATCTAACTAAAAGGGTACATTTTGGGAAATGGCCCCAGAGCCAATGTTTGTAACTTCAGTGGGGTGAAAGAAGGGGTAAATTACCTGTGCTTCCCCAAAAATAAGACCAGGTCTTATATTTCATCAATCAACAAATGTTCTGTCTTACATATTGGCAAAAAAATAAATAAATCAAAAACTAAATACAAACTGGGTAGATACGACCTTGTAGACGACCCTACTCTGTTAAGGACCTCAAATGATTTAAGTGCCAGAGCTCACTGTAACAACATTGCCAAAGAAGCATTAAAAGTTGTTAACCTAATCTTGCGTAGCTTCTTCTCCAGTAATATTGAACTGCAAACTAGGGCATACAAAACTTTTGCTAGACCAATTCTTGAATAAAGCTCATCTGTCTGGAACCCACACTGTATATCGGACATTAATACAATTGAATGAGTCCAGAGATATTTTACAAGAAGAGTCATCCACTCCTCTGCTCACAACAGAATACCTTATGCCACCAGACTTCAAATTTTGGGATTAGACAATTTAGAACTTCACCGTCGTCAGACCTAACGTAGCATATAAAATGACTCAGAAAATACGACATCAGTAACAGAGTCATTAATGCCTGGAATGCACTACCTGACTCTGTGGTTTCTTCCCCTAATCCCCAAAACTTTAGCCTTAGACTATCTACTGTCGACCTCACCCTATTCCTAAGAGGTCTCTAAGGGGCGTGCATAAGTGCACCAGCATGCTTACCATCCCTCTCCTGCAAAGGTGGAAAGGATTATGAGTTTGTAGTCCAAAATATCTGCATATTTTCCTCCAAGTCCTAAAAAGATCATCAAAATGTCATAATTCTCACTTACATTGAAAATGTTTGGCAAGACATAATTAAAAGACAAAAAATAAGGACAATTGCTAGAAATGTGATGGCTTCTTATGAAATGAAATTCATTAGGATACCTAAAAATTAGTAGGACAATTGTCACACATAATATTATGTGGACATAGGCTAGACTAAAATCAGTATTTTAAAATAGCCTTAATTTTGTTTTCTGTAAAAAGTATTTCTTAACAATTGATGGTGCTTTTAATGCCTATTAAAGAATGAATCGACAGCGCATTCTCTTCACACAGATAGCTTCTTTCATATGATGTCTGTCCTAAGCTTCATTAATAGACATATTTTAAAGGATGGCGCTTGCCAAAAGTAATGCTAAAAGTGATTATTCGCATTGAAAATAGATTACATTTACCTTGAATATGATTTTGCTCCACTAAGATTACCTCATGGGCTAAAATCTAGAAATTGCAATTAGGTAGAACTTGCATTCACCCAATGGAAATGTCCTTTGCATAAAGGGCAAAGTGCGGGAATAATTTGGCTCAAATATAATTTTTAAGAAAAGCAACATATTCAGTGCCTTAGGTGAGGGGGAGTAATTCAATAATTACACAACTAGAATGAGTTATTTTGATTCTCTTAGTTAGCTCAGCAGTGTTGCTTTATCTTGGACCCCTTCCACATGTTTGCCAGCTTGTCCCTACCCAATAATTGCTAGAAGTAATTTTGTAGCACAATGTAGCGCTCAGCAAGTCCCTGAACAAATGTAAAGATTGGACTTATTGTGTAGATCCATAGGGAAGGGGCAGTGGTGAAGCAGTATTAGGAAATGGAGAGAAGGTAGAATTTGTTAATGCCTGTTTTGTGTCTGTCCTTTTTACAAAGTTAAATTAATCTCTAGTCGATCAGAGTTATACCATTGGGAAAAGGAGAGAAATGCCAGATAGGATAGACATGGAGATATTAAGAAAAAAAAATGAAGTTAAATGAATTAAAGCTCCCCAGAACAAAATGGGTTATATTCCAAAGTTTGAATTCAGTTCTATTCAGTTCTGCGGGGGAATTGTTGAGTCTGTCATTTGCACCTCTGTGACTGTCTGGTTCGGTTCTGCAGCCCAACGGGAAAGATACAGACTTCAGAGGATAATTAGAACTGCAGAAAAAATAATTGCTGCCAGCCTGCCTTCCATTGAGGACCTGTGTACTGCGCGGATCAAGAAGAGGGCCGTGAGGATATTTGCAGATCCCTCACATCCAGGACATAAACTGTTTCAACTCCTACCCTCAAGGCGACGCTGTGGGGCACTGCACACTGGAGCAACTAGACACGGGAACGTGTCCTTTTCCTGAAGGCCATCACTCTGCTAAACAAATAATTCCCTCAACACTGTCAAACTGTTTGCTGGGTCTGCACTACTATTGATCTTCTCATCGTTCCCATCACCAATCTCTTTCCACTTATGACTGTATGACTGTAACTTTGTTGCTGGCAATCCTTATGGTTTTGATATATTGACCATCAATTGTGTTGTAAATGTTGTACCTTGATGAACTTATCTTTTCTTTTATGTACACTGAGAGCATATGCACCAAGACAAATTCCTTGTGTGTCCAATCACACTTGCCCAATAAAAAATTCAATTCTATTCTATTCTGAAGGAGCTAGTGAAGATGATTACATTTGGTAGTCTCTGCTAATTGTTCCAGACTGGTCGAATCTCAGAAGATTGAAGGAGAGCAAATGTCAACCCCATCTTCAAAAAGAAGAAAAAGGAGGACCTAGCGAATTACACAGCCATTAGCTTAATATGGACAAGGACTATAATTTAGATAATAGGCAACATGTTTGTGAATGTTTGAATAGACATACAGTACTTGAATTAATAGAATGAAGCATGAATTGGTCATGAACAACTCATGCTAAAATAACTAATTTCCTTTGATAAAATTACTAGCTTCTCAGATCAGGGTAATATCATAGACACAGTGCCACCTGGACCTCAGAAAAGCTGATTAAATGGTATCCTCCTTCATAAAATGGTAAATATGTTAGATGATGCCACCGTTGGATGGACTCATCTTTGGTTGAATGACTATGTGCTAAGTGTGCTAATTAATAGTGTCCCTTTAGCTTGGAGGAAAGAATCGAGTGCAGTAACACAAAACTCTGTGTTGTCTCCTGTTCCACATTTTTGTCAGTTGCTAAGATGAAGTTATACATAAAGTTTGCAGATGACACAAAATGAAGAAGAGTAGCCAGTATTTGAAATGAAAGAGAGAAGTTTGAAAAGTTCTAAACAGCCTTGAATTGCGCACTAAATGAATGAGATGGAATATAACAGGCAGAAATGTAAATTTCTTTTATCTGGCTATGAAAGATGTAAGGCACAAGTATTTCCCAGATGAGGAAGTTTTAGCTTAGCAGTAATACATGTAATAACCACAGGATTCTGGGTGTCTTGGTTAAATTTGAGCCAGCAATGTGATGCAGCTGGAAGAAATGCAAATACAATATTTGGTGCATTAATAGAAACACAGATCACTGCAAACAATTGTTCTATTCAAGACTGCCCTGGTCAGACTCCATTTGGAATACCTTTGTGTCCCGAATCGGACACAATCCTTCAAATAAGGGGTATGCATAAGAGCACAATAGTGCCTACCGTTCCTGTCCTATTGTTCCCTTCATTATATCAAATTAATAAAGTTGATGCATTTTTTTTTACTTATATATATATATATATATATATATATATATATATATATATATATATATATATATATATATATATATATATATATATATATATATTTCAAGATATGTTGTTTTATATATGACAATTATTTGTGTATACTGTTGTGACAAAAAGAAATATAAATATATATATATATATATAAAAAGGACTATGACAAATTGGAGTAAGCATAAAAGAGGGATAGCAGGATGGTGAAACAAGTTTTTTGAGAAACAGTTAAAGGATATTTGGGGATATTTAGCCCACAGAAAGGAAAACTAAGGAGATATATGATAGCTGTCTTTAGGTATTTGAAGGGTTGTCACGTAGAAGAGAAAGAGGAATTCTTCTGTATTTAACTTGACCATAAGACAGAACAAATGGTTAAAATCATAAAGAAATAGGTTCAGATTAGAAATCAGAATAAACTATTCAAGCTGTCAGCTAGTGGAGCATACTGCCACATGATATACTGAGTTCTCTTCTGTCAATGGTCTTCTGACAGAAACTGAGTGGTCATCTGTCATAGATTCTTTAGTAGAGCCTGTGCTGAGTAGAAAGTTTTGCTAAATGACCTTTAAGATGTATCCCACTCTCTTATTAAATGATATAGGTATTCCTCGGTTTACGATCATTTGTTCAGTGACTGTTTGAAATTATGACAATGCTGAACAAAGAGAATTATGAATTTTGGGATGCGATCAAAATCTGCCTCCACTAACAACTAGCTGCAGTGATGCTGCAACTCTCCATACTTGTCTATCTTTCTCCCCATCTTTCTCTCCATACTGGGGAAGCTCCAGTGGTGCATCACAAAGCAGCCACTCCCCCACAATGTCGAATGCCTGGGCAGCCCCAACCCAGCCCAGCCACCCCCGCTGTCTACACTCTTATCACATCAGCTGACCTTTGTCATTTTCTCTATCCCACTGTACATGCTCAACCTGGCCCTTTGCAAAGAAGAAAAATAAATGCTAAATGAGGACCAAGATTGTTGGGGGAAATATACTATACAATATGTAAACCGTTTAGAGAGGGCTGTAAAAGCACTATGAAGCAGTATATAAGTCTAAGTGCTGTTGCTAAAGGCGACCACTCAGCTGCAGTGTTTGGGATGTACATTAATAATAATAATAATAATAATAATAATAATAATAATAATAATAATAATAATAATAATAATAATAATAATAATAATGTTTTAATTTGTATACCGCCCTTCTCCTGAAGGACTCAGGGCGGTGAACAGGCACATAAAATACAAACAAAACATACACAATAATTAAAACAACCCTTAAAAAACTGATTACATTTGCCAAAAAATTTAAAATAACATTACACCCCATAAAATTACAGAAATTTAAAACCCATCAGAATTCAATTAAAATTTAAAATTAAACTCAAGCCAGTCCAGCCATACGAAATAGATAGGTTTTAAGTTCGTGGCGAAAGGTCCTAAGGTCAGGTAGTTGTCGAAGCCCGAGGGGAAGCTCGTTCCACAGGGTAGGAGCCCCCACAGAGAAGGCCCTCCCCCTGGGGGCCGCCAGTCGACACTGTTTGGCTGAGGGCACCCTGAGGAGTCCCTCTCTATGGGAACGCACCGGACGCTGGGAGATAGATTACAATATATTATTTCGGTTTTAAGGTAGCATTTCCCCCTTTTCTTTCATTTACATTGTAGTTAAATTATATATGGTGAAACAAGCCCATTCTAATCACTTGAAACAGTAGCCTCATCTAATTGCCATGCATTGTTGCTTAGTTATTGGTTTTATGCATATCCAATCAGAAATTATACATGTTGGTACAACTCCATTTCCTGAAAGAATTTGGCTTAGCTGCCTCTCCATTTGATTAGAATCAAATTTACAATGTATATTCCCAGTTTGTGCTCTTTAGGTATAATCTCCATATAATTTACTATCTCTAATTATGGATAGAGGTCAATGGGATTGGCAATCCAATGTACGCTGGAAGGCATCAAGACCAATTCTCAATATAAATCACCGCTGTCAATGCTATTTGGACTTTCTTGGAAATAAGGCATTCCTGCTTTATTTCACACACACACACACACACACACACACACACACACACACACACACACAGAGAGAGAGAGAGAGAGAGAGAGAGAGAGAGAGAGAGAGAGAGAGAGAGGAGTAATACTGCAATAGGACTGAGGTTTATAGAATGGCAGGCATTGCTTCGTGATTTAATCTGTTGAAATCTGTTAAATCCCTAGTGATTTCATCTGATAAAATATCAAGTTAGGAGATAGTCCAATTTTAAAAGGAATAATGTTGTGACCTGTAATTTAGCCCCAGACATGCTCTTAGTTCTGTAGTACTGTTCTAACAGTGGTTTTATTGTTCATAACCAGTGCATGATGATCTCTGGCAAGAGGGAAGTTATTTTGTTTGATTTTGCACTTGCAATAGTTTCAAGCAATACATCAATCTTTTCATGCGTTCTCAGCACGAAGGCAATTGTACATCATTGGGGGAAAAAACACAAAAGCTTAAAACCACAAAAAACGCTTTTTGTAGAAGTTCTCTTAGTCCAGTGTGCTATTCTCACATGTTCCAATCAGATAGAACCTGTTTAACTGGTATTCAGAGACAAGCTGCCTCTGATCTAAAGCTAACACATAATACAACATTAATGCCATTTATTAACAGCTTCTTTAGGTACCCAATATCCACATGGATTTGTAACAGTTTCCCCATCTTTCTGCTGTAGGTTCCATAAAATAACTACTGAATGTATTTTCATGTGTAAATATTTCCTAATGTTTGAATGACTCTCTAATACCCACAGGAAAATGAGAGGAGGGAAAACTTTCTGTCTATTTTTACTAACACCATAAACTTCTATTTATAGTGAAAAGCCCTGTTGTGGATTGGCTTTACCATTTGAAGATAAAATTAAATGAAAAAGATTTTGAGTATTCTTTGTTTCTTCATTTTTCCCACCATCTCTACAATTGTTCTTGAATCAGGCATGGGTAAAGATGGGACAAGATTGTTTCTCTCTTTGTTTTTAATTCCTTCACATATTAAAATGTCCTCTCCTAACAAAAGTAACATGCTGGGAAATTCAACAGTGCAGCAATTTTATTCTCCTTCTATGAAACTGTAAAACCATTCTGGATTTATTACCTGCTCCTCTTACTAAATAAGTAACTCTGGGTGGATTACAACAAAAAGAGTTAAATAACTAAAATAATGATGGTGATTTATTAAAACATTAAAAAGTATAAAAAGTCTTAAAAAAGAAGAATTGGATGAAGGAATGTTAATAGTTAACAGAGCCACTTGACTTGTTCACTAGTCTTCTGGGATACTGAAGCCTGGTGGCACAACCAGGTTTTGAGGGATATTCAGAAAGAGAACATGGCTGGACCTCACTTCAAGAAGAGAGTATTCCATAACATGGTGTAATAGTAAGAGTTGGAAGGACCTTGGAGATCATCTAGTCAACCACCTGCTCACGCAGGAGAGCTTTACTAGGGCTTCGAACCGCTGAACTGCTGACCTTTCTGATCGACAAGCTCAGTGTCTTAGCCACTGAACCACCTAGTCAGGCAGAAAAGCTTTTTGCTGCCTTGAATCTGCCTAATGTGGTTCCCAAGGCCAGGGGCCTCCAACCTTGGCAACTATAAGCCTGGTGGACTTCAACTCCCAGAATTCCACAGCTGGCTGGGGAATTCTGGGAGTTGAAATCTGCCAGGGTTAAAGTTGTTAAGGCTGGAGACCCCTAGCCTAGGCAACAGAACATAGAACAAGCTCGCCCTGCTGGATCTGGTGGCATGGGCAGATGTAATCAGGGATAGGCAGTTTTTCAAAAACCCAGTCCCATGCCATGTAAGGCTTTAACAGCACCTTGAATTAGACCCAGAAATTGATAACAAATGCAGTTCAGAATCCAGAAATGTAATGTATAGTCTATTAGAAAAACACGTAACTGCTGAAAAAATAATATAATATAAGGCCCCCCCCCCCCCCCCCAAAAACCTAAAAAAACCAATAACCCTGGTAACATGAGATGTATTTTCTGCTTTATTCACACTAACTGTATATCAAGCTTTATTGCTTCAAAATATTGCAGTGGGGATTCATTTAAAAATGGGCAGAAAGCTCCTCCATAATTGCAAAATCTACTTCTTAAATGATTTTTTGAAAAGGACAAAGCGCAACTTGTAAAGAATCAGGTTGGTTCACCCTAACTATAAAATGAGCTACATCTACTTTGATACAGTTCAGACAACGACGAATAAACAATGATGAATATATTGTTTTCTTTCTTTTTTTTTTTTTTTATAAAAAAGTTTTATTTTTACAATCTTATCAAATAATTCATCCAATGTACAGTTATATACAATTAGTCGGGCCTGCCCAGTCACCACCCCCCTTTTTAACCTTCTTCCCTCTTCTACCTTCTTTTACTTTCCAAACCTTCCTCTCCTTCTCTTATCTACCTCCTCTCCTCCCTCCACCCTACACTCTTCTCCCTCTTCTACCCCTCTTCCTTCCTCTTCTACCCTCTTCCTTCCTCTTCTCCTCTTTCCTACCTCCTACTCTCTTTTCCCTCCCCACCGTTCTAAAATGGCAACTGGTCAGACCCAACCCTACATTAATTATATTTATACATCTTCAATAATCCCTGTACATTAACCATCACTCCATCACTAACCTCAACCCCCCGATTCCCTTCCCCTTTACCCCCCACCCCCCACCCCGACTTCCCAGAACAAAATGCAGGGTATCAAAACTAACAATCATAATCTAAAATAATTCCTAAATTATAATCTCTAGTCTCTCCACGCTTATTCACACTCTCAATTCCCTCTCCTTCAAAATATATCTAATACAAATTATTTCCTAAATTTACTCATATGCCATTTATTAACAGCTTCTTTAGGTACCCAATATCCACATGGATTTGTAACAGTTTCCCCATCTTTCTGCTGTAGGTTCCATAAAATAACTACTGAATGTATTTTCATGTGTAAATATTTCCTAATGTTTGAATGACTCTCTAATACCCACAGGAAAATGAGAGGAGGGAAAACTTTCTGTCTATTTTTACTAACACCATAAACTTCTATTTATAGTGAAAAGCCCTGTAGTGGATTGGCTTTACCATTTGAAGATAAAATTAAATGAAAAAGATTTTCAGTATTCTTTGTTTCTTCATTTTTCCCACCATCTCTACAATTGTTCTTGAATCAGGCATGGGTAAAGATGGGACAAGATTGTTTCTCTCTTTGTTTTTAATTCCTTCACATATTAAAATGTCCTCTCCTAACAAAAGTAACATGCTGGGAAATTCAACAGTGCAGCAATTTTATTCTCCTTCTATGAAACTGTAAAACCATTCTGGATTTATTACCTGCCCCTCTTACTAAATAAGTAACTCTGGGTGGATTACAACAAAAAGAGTTAAATAACTAAAATAATGATGGTGATTTATTAAAACATTAAAAAGTATAAAAAGTCTTAAAAAAGAAGAATTGGATGAAGGAATGTTAATAGTTAACAGAGCCACTTGACTTGTTCACTAGTCTTCTGGGATACTGAAGCCTGGTGGCACAACCAGGTTTTGAGGGATATTCAGAAAGAGAAAATGGATGGAGCTCACTTCAAGAAGAGAGTATTCCATAACATGGTGTAATAGTAAGAGTTGGAAGGGACCTTGGAGATCATCTAGTCCAACCACCTGCTCACGCAGGAGATCTTTACTAGGGCTTCGAACCGCTGAACTGCTGACCTTTCTGATCGACAAGCTCAGTGTCTTAGCCACTGAACCACCTAGTCAGGCAGAAAAGCTTTTTGCTGCCTTGAATCTGCCTAATGTGGTTCCCAAGGCCAGGGGCCTCCAACCTTGGCAACTATAAGCCTGGCGGACTTCAACTCCCAGAATTCCACAGCTGGCTGGGGAATTCTGGGAGTTGAAATCTGCCAGGGTTAAAGTTGTTAAGGCTGGAGACCCCTAGCCTAGGCAACAGAACATAGAACAAGCTCGCCCTGCTGGATCTGGTGGCATGGGCAGATGTAATCAGGGATAGGCAGTTTTTCAAAAACCCAGTCCCATGCCATGTAAGGCTTTAACAGCACCTTGAATTAGACCCAGAAATTGATAACAAATGCAGTTCAGAATCCAGAAATGTAATGTATAGTCTATTAGAAAAACACGTAACTGCTGAAAAAATAATATAATATAAGGACTCCCCCCCCCCCCCCAAAAACCTAAAAAAACCAATAACCCTGGTAACATGAGATGTATTTTCTGCTTTATTCACACTAACTGTATATCAAGCTTTATTGCTTCAAAATATTGCAGTGGGGATTCATTTAAAAATGGGCAGAAAGCTCCTCCATAATTGCAAATCTACTTCTTAAATGACTTTTTGAAAAGGACAAAGCGCAACTTGTAAAGAATCAGGTTGGTTCACCCTAACTATAAAATGAGCTACATCTACTTTGATACAGTTCAGACAACGACGAATAAACAATGATGAATATATTGTTTTCTTTCTTTTTTTTTTTTTTTATAAAAAAGTTTTATTTTTACAATCTTATCAAATAATTCATCCAATGTACAGTTATATACAATTAGTCGGGCCTGCCCAGTCACCACCCCTTTTAACCTTCTTCCTCTTCTACCTTCTTTTACTTTCCAAACCTTCCTCTCCTTCTCTTATCTACCTCCTCTCCTCCCTCCACCCTACACTCTTCTTCCTCTTCTACCCCTCTTCCTTCCTCTTCTCCTCTTTCCTACCTCCTACTCTCTCTTTTTTCCCTCCCCACCGTTCTAAAATGGCAACTGGTCAGACCCGACCCTACATTAATTATATTTATACATCTTCAATAATCCCTGTACATTAACCATCACTCCATCACTAACCTCAACCCCCCAATTCCCTTCCCCTTTACCCCCCACCCCCCACCCCGACTTCCCAGAACAAAATGCAGGGTATCAAAACTAACAATCATAATCTAAAATAATTCCTAAATTATAATCTCTAGTCTCTCCACGCTTATTCACACTCTCAATTCCCCTCTCCTTCAAAAATATATCTAATACAAATTATTTCCTAAATTTACTCATATGCTATTTGATATTTTTTTATCTGATACTTATTTTGAATATAATCAATCCACATTTTCCATTCTAAAATATATTTTTCTTGTGTATAGTCTTTCAAGTAAGCAGAGATTTTTGCCATTTCTGCCAGATTTGATACTTTAAGAGTCCATTCTTCAATTGTAGGTAATTCTTCTTTCTTCCAATATTGAGCAATCAAAAGTCTTGCGGCTGTTATTAAGTTCAGAATCAATTTAGTCTCTATAGCTGTACAATCCATAATTATTCCTAGTAAAAGAACTGCGGGTAAACTTAATCTTCTTTTCAAAATATTCTGCATGATCCACCATACTTTAATCCAAAATGCTTTAACTTTTTTGCAAGTCCACCATATATGATAATAAGTAGCATCTTCACAATCACATCTCCAGCATTTAGCCTGTACATTAGGATACATACATGACAATTTTTTGGGGTCTAAATGCCATCTATAAAACATCTTATAAAAATTTTCTCTCATATTTTGCGCTTGTGTAAATTTAACATTCCTCACCCAAATTCTTTCCCAAGTTTCCAACATTATTGGTTGCTGAAAATTTTGTGCCCACTTAATCATACAATCCTTAACCAAATCAGTCTCTGAATCTATTTCTACTAATACATTATACAACCTCTTAATATGCTGTTGACCTTGATCTCTCATTTGTTTTAACAAATTATCCTCAATTTGCTTAACACCTATTTTTGATCTAATTTCCATCTAGCTTGTAGTTGTCCATATTGGAACCATGTATAATTTTTCCTTCTTCCCCATCTTTTCTCTAGATTTTAATTGTAACTCCCCTTTTCCATACAAAGAAGTTCTTTATAAGTAACTACCTCCATCTTTTGATATATATTTATATTTTCTATCATGTGTCTCGGTTTGCGCATATTGGAATCTTTCCTTCTAATTTGTATTGATATTTCCCCCAAACCCTCAATAATGCATTTCTAATTATATTATTTTTAAATATTTTATCAACTTTCTTATCATATAATAAATAGGCATGCCACCCATATAACAAACCATAACCTTCTATATTCAGAACTTTTTCCTCAGTTAAATTAATCCAATCAGTAATTAATGATAAAACAACTGCTTCATAATACAATTTTAAATTAGGCATTTTAAGACCCCCTTTCCTTATATCCTGCATTACTTTTAATTTTATTCTTGGTTTTTGCCCATCCATACAAATTTACTAATCCCTTTTGCCATTCCTGTAATTTAATATCATTCTTAAACACCGTATCATTTGAAACAAAACAAAACCTGGGCAAAACATTCATTTTTATAGCCGCTATTCTTCCCAGCAAGGATAGTTGTAACTTCTTCCAACTCTCCATTTCTTTCCATACCTTCTGCCACAATACCTCATAATTATTTTTGTATAATTTAACATTTGAAGCTGTAATATATATTCCTAAATATTTAACCTTTTAACGATTTCAAAACCTGAAGTTCTTTCTAACTCTTCTTTTGTTGTATATTCATATTTTTAGTTATCATCTTTGTCTTTTGCTGATTCACCTTAAATCCAGATACTTTACCATACTGACCAATTATATCTTTTAAACCAGTTACTGAGTATATTGGTTGAGATACAGTAACAACCAGGTCATCTGCAAAAGCTCTTAATCTATAATCTTGATGTTTAACTCTAATTCCCTTTATTCGATCGGAACAACGTATGTTATTCAGAAGAATATCTAAAGTTAAAATAAAAGTAATGGGGACAAGGGACATCCCTGTCTCGTGCCTTTCTCAATTTTAAAAGTTTCTGTTAACCCACCATTTACTATTATTTGTGCTGTTTGCTTCTGATATATTGCTTTAATTGCACGAATAAAAAAATCCCCAAATTGCATTTTTTCTATTACTTTAAACAAAAACTGCCAATCCAATCTATCAAAAGCTTTTTCAGCATCCAAAAAAAGGAATGCCGCTGATACTTGGTTGTTTCGTTCCAAATATTCAAGTAAATTTACGATTTGCCTCACATTATATCTCATCTGCCTACCCTTAATAAATCCTGACTGATCATTATGAATTATTTGATTCATCACTGGCATTAATCTATTAGCCAATATCTTGGTAAATATCTTGTAATCAGTATTTAAAAGTGATATAGGCCTATAATTCTCTGCTTTAATACCATCTCGATCTTCCTTCGGTATTAACGAAATAAAGGCTGTCCTCCATGAAGGGGGAACATCTCCTCCCATTTGAATTTTATTAAATAACTCTTTAAGTGGTTCAACCATCTCATTTTGTAAATTTTATAATAAACAGCTGTTAAACCATCTGTTCCTGGTGCTTTACCGATTTTAAGTTGTTTAATTGCTAAGAAAATTTCCTCTGAAGTAATTAATTGATTCAATTCTTCTCTTTGATTTTCTGTAAGCTCACAAATATTTTGTTGTTGTAAATATCTTTCTATCTCTGTATCATCAACCATATCCCTAGAATATAACTTACTATAATACTCTAAAATGCTTTTTAATCAAGTTCTTTTGATAAACTTCCTTACCCCTATATTCTATTTTATCAATCGCTCGTGATTTTCTGTTTTTCCTTATTAAATAGGCAAGCCATCTTCCTGGCTTATTGGCATTATTAAACGATTATGTTTTACATATTGTAAATTAATTGCTACTTGATCTGCCATCAACATATTAAACTGACCTCTCAATATATTTATTGATTCTTTTATTTTACTATTTCCTGGGCTATTTATCAATAATTGTTCTTTCTTTTAATTTCCTCTTCCAGTTCCTTTTTCTTTTCTGCAATTTATTTTTGTATTTAATATTCATTTGTATAAGATTTCCTCTCATATAAGCCTTACTGAGTCCCAAATCATCTCTATAGATGTCTCTTTTTCATATTCATAATAAAAATTCTTTCATTTGTTTTTTACATTCATTTACATTTTGTTCATATTTAAACAAATTCTCATTCAACCTCCATGATCTCCTAGCCTCCTTTTCCCGATCAAATTCAATCCAAACTGGACTATGATCAGATAAAGTTCTTGAACAAATCTTCGTCTTCTTCACTCTAGAATACAAGTCATTAGTAATCAAAATAAAATCAATCCTCGAAAATGATTGGTGCCTATCAGAAAAGAAGGTAAAATCCCTCTCTTCTGTATTATGTTCTCTCCAAATATCTCTTAATTCCAAGTCCTCCATCATTTCAAAAAAAGCCTTTGGTAATTTCGCCCGCTTGATATCTTCCTTAAGCTTTTTGTCTTTTGAGTATCCAACACACCATTCCAATCACCCATTAATATATATGATTTATAATCCCAAAATACTATTCTTTTATGTAAAACTTGAAAAAATTTTCTTGTTGTTGATTCGGAGCATAAACTCCTATTAATAATGTCTTCTTTCCCTCCAACAAGAGTTCAATAGCAATGTATCTTCCTTGCTTATCCACCTCAATTAATTTTGCTGATATATCCTTCTTTATATATATAACTAAACCATTTTTTTTCTCCAAAGAGGAGGCAACAAAATGTACTCCCAGTTTTGAATTTATCAAATATTTCTGGTCTAAAGATCTAATATGTGTTTCTTGTAAACAAGTAATGTCATTTTTAAATTGTTTCAAATAATGAAATACTTTCCTTCTCTTCATGTGAATTCAAACCATTAACATTCCAAGATAATAGTTTAATTGCCATTATCGGCCAAAGGAAACTTTTGGAACACTAGCCGCAAATCACATTTTGCTTTAGGCCTTGCTCCTCCCACTGTTTCCGTTGTAGTAGTTGCCAGTTGTTGTTGTGCCTTCATCTCTTGTTCCTTGCGTTTAGCAGCAGCTCTTGTCAGCCTTTGTTCTTTTGAATCTGGACCCGTCATAGGTATTTCCAACACTTGTAATAAATCTTCTTCCATCGCAATCTGTTCTTGAACCTGCTTCACTTCTCTTCCTTCACTTCAGTCTCCTTTCTTCTAGCATCCAGTGGAGAAAGACTTCCAACTTTAATGCCTCAACATAAAATTCTCTGCTTTTCCAACTGTATTGAGACGATGTACCTTCCCTGCATAATATACTATTATACCAGTTGGAATATCCCATCTATATTCAATCTGACGTTTTTTAAGTTCATTCACCAGGAAGGCAAATTCCTTTCTAGCCCTTAACATTTTTGGTGGAATTTCCTTTAATATTAAAATATCCTGACCAGCAATCTGAATCTTCTCCCCCTTATATGAGGCTTGCAAAATCTGATTTCTCACTGTTCTATTTGTAAAATAAATAACAACATCCCTTGGCAACTTTTTTTGCCTTGCTATCCAAGAATTCACACGATATATTTTATCAATTTGATAAGCCACATCTGCTGGACGAGCTGCTAATATCTCAGCAAATACTTCAGAAAAAATTTCCCTTAAATCCTCTTCTTTATTCTCTTTCAGACCACGAATTCTTAGAGCAAATTCCATATTTCTGTATTGTATCAAAACTATTTCATCATCTGTTTTTTCCATTTTACTTTGAAATTCAGCCATTTTATTATCTAATTTTGAATTATGTTGCTTAATTTCTTCAACCTCCTCTTCCAATAAAATCACATTATTTGCCAAACTTTGTACTGCAATTACAAATCCTTCCTTAACTTCTTTATTTCCCACTTGAATTTCTGATATCTGCTCTTTCATTTCCAACATCTCCTCAGTTATTACTTTAAATTTTTCTTGCATAAAGTCTTTTAAATTCTCTTGTACCGCCTCTAAGTTCAATGTTCTAGTCTCCACTGTATGAGCTGGAGAGGCACCAGCTGAGGAGATTCCAGAGCCCTTTGTTACAGTAGACTTTAATTGTTTGGCTGCCATCTTCTATAAAATTATTTATTTATTTCCAACTTAATATTCAGTTTAAATCTTCTTAACCTCTGAGAAACACAGTCCTTTAAAGCTTTTTTAAAGCAATATTTAAAAAGAGAATCTCTCCTAGATTCTAGGCAGCAAAGAGTTAAAGAGTTGAAGTAGCAAATAACATGCAATTTACCAAGATCAGATGGCAAGCGGTGAAAGTATCACTTTCGCTTTCCACTCGTTAACTTGTTAACAATTCGCCTCCATTTTCTTGCTGTTTTCAAACTTGTTACAAAGTATCGGGGAATCGGCTTGGCTACTTGCATAAAGTTCTCCCACTGCTCTGTCCGGTATAATCCTTTATTGTCCAAAATAAATCTCGGCGTTTGGTCGTGGTGATTGGTTCCGCCCAAGCAGAAGAATCCTCGGATCTGGAGCTCTTCGGGTTGCTGGAGGGAACTTAACCCTTCAAACCCCCTTTTTCTCAGGGGCTTTAGGGAAATTCAACCTCTGCCCTCAGCTCACCCCCTCCTCTTCTCCCGAAGAGAGGGTTTTTCGAACCGCTGGACAGCAGATTTAAGCTGTCCTAGCGATTCCACAAAATCCAGAGGTTGGTGATCGTAAAGATCACCGCCATCACCTACGGTGCCAAACCGGAAGTCCTATATTGTTTTCTTCTTGAACCTCTTGGATGTGGTTTTTGGTGACATGGAGATTTATAAGCTGTTAAATGTGTCTCTCAAAAACAGTTCAGTGAGATGCAACACTGGACATTCTGCTTTACTTCTCTTTCATTGGAGAAAAGCCTAGGGAAATCTCACTCATTCATAATGAGACATTGAGACCAGGGGTGAAATCTAAAATTTTTTGCTACCTGTTCTGTGGGTGTGGCTTGGTGGGTGGGTGTGTCCTGTGACTGAGTGGGTGTGGCTGCCTGCGTGGGCGTGGCTGCCTGCAATTACTGCAGGTTTTAGTCCCACCAGGTCCAAGGTTGACTCAGCCTTCCATCCTTTATAAGGTAGGTAAAATGAGGACCCAGATTGTTGGGGGGGCAATAAGTTGACTTTGTAAATATACAAATAGAATGAGACTATTGCCTTACACACTGTAAGCCGCCCTGAGTCTTCGGAGAAGGGCGGGATATAAATGTAAACAAAAAAACAAAAAAACAAAAAACAAAAAAACAAAAAAACTCAATGTCACTCACATCCATGCCCACTCAGTTACAACCCCCCCACCAAGCCACGCCCACAGAACCCAGTAGGAAAAAAAAAATTCTATTCTGCCTTTTCCCTTTCCCTTGCCACCTGTTCTCCCTTCACCTAGGCCCCAGAGCCGCCACCTGCCTCAATGGGGTCAGGGAATGCACCATTCCTCAACTCTGTCCTTTCTCCAGAGCTGCCGCCCACTCACCGCCCGCTCGCTGCCTGTTCGCCCTTCGCCTTTGGTCAGGGCCCAGGGCCCAGGGACGCCCCATTCCCTGAGGCCCTGAGTCTTCGGAGAAGGGCGGGATATAAATGTAAACAAAAACAAAAACTCAATGTCACTCACATCCATGCCCACTCAGTTACAACCCCCCCACCAAGCCACGCCCACAGAACCCAGTAGGGAAAAAAAAATTCTATTCTGCCTTTTCCCTTTCCCTTGCCACCTGTTCTCCCTTCACCTAGGCCCCAGAGCCGCCACCTGCCTCAATGGGGTCAGGGAATGCACCATTCGACACCAGTTTGTCCCGAGCTGCGCCGCTCTTCCTTCATCACGCGGCATATACTTACTTTCCTCCAGCGGCTGGCTGCCAGGAAAGGCAAGCGTCCAAAAGTTACCAGAGTTGCTCTCCTTGAATATGCCGCCTTGTTCTATGCGCCAGCTGCGCAAGTGCACACCCAACCTGCCGCTGATAAATAAATGAAATAAATGGTGTGCGCTTGCGCAGCCGGTGCATGGAACAAGCAGCAATGGTGGTGGCATATTCAAGGAGAGGGACTTCAGTAACTTTTGGACGCTTGCCTTTCCTGGCAGCCAGCCACTGGAAGAAAGTAAGTATACGCTGCGTGGCAAAGGAAGAGCGGGCGGCGGCTCCGGGAAAAGGCTGGTGTCGGGGAATGGTGCATTCCCTGACCCGGTTGAGGCAGGCGGCGAGCAGGGGGTGGCTCTGGGGTCTCAGGGGAATGAGGTATCCCTGGGCCCTGACCAAAGGCGGAGGGCGAACAGGCGGTGAGCGGGCAGCAAGTGGGCAAAGGAAGAGTGGGCGGCAGCTCCAGGGAAAGGCTGGAGTCGGGGAATGGTGCATTCCCTGACCCGGTTGGGGCAGGTGGCGACTCCGGGGCCTCGGGGAGTGGGCCCCGGCCCCTGACCTAAGGGCGAGCAGGTGGCGAGCTGCCTTCTCGGTGTTCCGGTGTCCAGCTTGCAAAGGCTGGACTGCGGGCCGTGGACTGGTTCGGGGGCGTGGCCAGCCAATGATTGCTACTGGATCGGTGAACCAGAACCAATCTCCACTACCTACTCGCCTGATCCGGTCCGATCCGGTAGCATTTCACCCCTGATTGAGACTCAGAAAACAGTTCACCATCTCTGCAGCTGTTTGAACTCAATGTTGCAGAATTAGGCTCTAGCCAAGTGTCATTAAAAACAAGTACAGAGGAGAGCACAGATTGTATAACATTTACATATGCTAATTCATGTATATATTTAGAAATAATTACCAGTACTATTGTCAAAGGGACACGGTGGCTCAGTGGTTAAGACGCTGAGCTTGTCGATCGAAAGGTCAGCAGTTCAGCGGTTTGAATCCCTAGTGCTGCATAATGGGGGGAGCTTCTGTTACTTGTCCCAGCTTCTGCCAACCTAGCAGTTCGAAAGCAGGTAAAAAATGCAAGTAGAAAAATAGGGATCACCTTTGGTGGGAAGGTAACAATGTTCCATGCGCCTTTGGCATTTAATCATGCTGGGCACATGACCACGGAGAGGTCTTTGGACAGCGCTGGCTCTTTGGCTTTGAAACAGAGATGAGCACTGCCCCCTAGAGTTGGGAATGACTAGCACGTATGTGTGAGGGGAACCTTTACCATTTACTATTGTCAATTCTGCCGTAGTTTTTTGGGGGGTGGGGATGGGGGGAGAGATCCAAGCTAGCTTCTGACCTTTAGATTGATGGAACCCAAAACAGTTCCCAATCAATCTTTTACTTCTCTGGGGAACTGATTTCACTATTGAACTGTTCCTGTTGTAAGGAGTTCCCCCCTCCCCCGATATTTAGATGAATTTTGCTTTCTTGTAATTTTAATTCACTTTTTTATTTTCCACTCTGAAACAATTGAGAAAAAGTCCTGATTTCCTTTCAACCAGCCCTTCAAATATTCATGTTTTTCAAGACTACATATTCCAATTCATCTCTCTCTTTTTTAAGGGCTTATTTCTTAGTCCCCTCATCTTCATTGCCTTTTTCTCAATCTATACTAATTTCTGGGAATCAGTCTTCAGATGTGATGGTGTCAGATTTCATGCCAGGCTGTACAATAAATCTTAGTTCTTCAGTGTCTTAACCCTGTATTCAGAGGATTGATTGGAGCTGAAGGTCACAACGATAACATGTCTAAGATGCTTCTCTCTCTCTTTTTTTTTGCAGACAAGGCAGAAGTCATATATATATATATATATGTAGGTCTTTGGTTATTCGGGTTTTCTCCCGCGTAAAATTGGAAGTGTCTTGGCGACGTTTCGACAAAGTCTCATTCGTCATCTTCAGGCTTCAGCTTCGTGCTTCTGGGAGTAATGTGTGATTGCAGCTGTTTCTTCCTTTTTAATATATATATATATATATTATATATTTTTTAATATATATATATATATATATATATATATATATATATATTTTTAATATATATATATATAGGTCTTTGGTTGTTGGGTTTTCTCCCGTAAAATTGAAGTGTCTTGGCGACGTTTGACAAAGTCTCATTCGTCATCTTCAGGCTTCAGCTTCGTGCTTCTGGGAGCTTCTTGAGCCTGAAGATGACGAATGAGACTTCGTCAAATATATATATATATATATTATATATTTTTTAATATATATATATATATATATTATTATATATATATTGAAAATTTGCCTCCTACAGAACACAATAATCAAGACAAATGTGGTATTTTAAATCCTAGGCATTTTTCTCCCACCTTTTCAAATCAATGGGCATATACAGTGGTGGGATTCAGTCGGTTATCTCTGGAGTGCACGAATTAGTAGCGGCAACGGCGGGAGGCTCCGCCCACCCGACCTGATGTAATGAAGGCCATGCACATGCACAGACAAGGTGCGTGTGAGTGGAGTGAGCACAAGCACGCTCACATTTGCAAACTTGTAGGGAAGGTAAGTGATTCCCACCCCTGGGCATATAGCTTTTCTTATTAGCCTTTAGATTGGGACCCACCTGCTCAATGATTACATAATAGTTTTATCTGGCCTAAGAATAACTATTTCCTGCTTTTTTAGCTTCAACCCTGGACAGAGTACTTGAAGAGTATTCTGACCCAAACAGAATCTAATGGAGTAATTTTGATTTGGAAATAATACTTTCCATGCAGCCTAAAATTGCATTTGCTTTTTTACAGCCATATTACATTCTAAGCCCATATTCAGCTCTACTAATTTGAAGATCTTTTTCTTACATACTATTATTGATGTACTCTTATCTCTAATTTGATTTTAGTCTTCTAAGTGGACTTTCACTTGTCTCTGTTCAATTTTATTTTTCAGTCCATTTCTCTAAGTTACAGAGATGAGTTTGGGATTTGATTCCTGTCTTCCAGAAGGTACAACCACCCACACAATTTTGTGAAATGTGCAAACCTGATGAGCATTCCCTTTACATCTTCATCCAAAACATTAAGAAAAACATTGAGGAGTAGAATATCCAGCATAATCTCTGTTTCTGAGCATGATTTTTGAGAAATCTGTGTATCCATTCAATTATCATGTCATCCTGCACACACTTAAATTAAGTTGCTAATCAGCATGTACTTTGTTAAATCCTTTGCTGAAGTCAAGTTGTACTTTGTCTACAATATTCTCATAATCTATTAAGGAAGTTACCTGATCAAAAAATGAGTTAACAGTAGTTTAGTAACACTTTCCCTTAACAAATCTAAGCTAATTTTTACAAATTATTTTATGAATTTCTATTTCTATAAGATGCATTTTCTATGACACTGTCTTGATTCCTATGACTTCCCATGGACTTATTTCTTCACCAAAGTTGTAACACTAGAATTTCATGTATATTTTTCAACCTCTCTTAACTGGAATTTTCTTCAATATTTAAAGGTAAAGCTTTTTTTCTCATTAAGGCCAAAGTATGGTTCTTAGTTCCTGTGGGTTTTTCCAGTCCTTTTAATGAAAACAAATGGTTCCAGCTGCAAAAATAGATATCTAGTTTATGAAGTTAAAAGTTGAACCTAATATATCTTCAGAGATGGACTATATATAACAGAATAACAAGATGTTTTATAGATGGCATTTTGTACCAGCGAGGTTGGCAAAGATGTTTAAAGATAAGTCGGCTAAATGCTGGAAGTGCCACCAGATATCTGGGTCATATTATCATATGTGGTGGACATGCTCAAAAGCAAAAAAAAATAATAAAAAAAAATTGGACAAAAATACATATGTGGCTGGAAAAAATCATAAAGCAGCATATTGATTTAAAGCCAGAAATATTCTTGTTGGGGATTTTAACCGAAAGATATAGTAAGGGGAATGCATATTTAATTATCCATATATTAACTGTAGCTAGAATTATACTTGCACAAAATTGGAAAAGTGAAGAGATCCCCACAGATGAGAATGAGATGAGGAAAATATTAGAATGTGCAGAAATGAATAGACTAACGCTAGCAATTAAGGAAAAAGAACAAACTGAATATTATATGATATGGGACTTATTTTATCAATGGTTAGGTAATAAAAATGGAAGTTAGAAACAGGGAAACAAAAGAAAAAGATTAGTGAAATAAAGAAGATATGTTAAGAGAGAGAAGCACGTATTATGATTATTATGTTTAATATTATCATTTTAATATTATAGAATTAATATTAATGTAATGAATATTGTTGTAAATCTTGATTATCATTTTACAAAGATATCTGTACCAGGACAACACACTGTTTAATTAAAAATGGAATTATTATATTAAAAAATAAAGAATTATATAAAAAAAAGAATAACAGAGTTGGAAGGGACCTTGGAATTCTTCTAGTCCAACCCACTGCTTAGGCAGGAAACTCTACACCACTTCAGACAAATGTTTATCCAATCTCTTCTTAAAAACTTCCAGTGTTAGAGCATTTAGAACTTATGGAGGCAAGTTGTTCCACTGATTAATTGTTCTAACTGTCAGGAAATTTCTCCTTAGTTCTAAGTTGCTTCTCTCCTTGATTAATTTCCACCCATTGCTTCTTGTCCTGCCCTCAAGTGCTTTGGAGAATAGCTTGACTTCCTCTTCTTTGTGGCAGTCCCTGAGATATTGGAACAATGCTATCATGTCACCCCTAGTCCTTCTTTTCATAAAACTAGACATATCAAGTTCCAGCAACCGTTCTTTATATGTTTTATCCTCGAGTCCCCTAATCATCTTTGTTGTTCTTCTCTGCACTCTTTCTAGAGTTTCAGCATCTTTTTTACATCATAGCGACAAAAATTGGATGCAATATTCCAAGTGTGGCCTTGCCAAGGTATTATAAAGTGGTATTCTATCCCTCTGTCTAGAACTGTGTTGGCTTTTTTGGCAGCTGCAGCACACTGCTGGCTCATATTTAAGTGATTGTCCAGTAGGACTCCAAGATCCCTCTCACAGTCAACACTATTGCGCAAGGTACCACATGTACTGTACCTGTGCATTAAGAAAAGTCAAAGGTGGGTAGAAAGCATTTATAAGGTAACATTTTAGGTAAAGTAAAAAAGAATACATTTATTTTACAAGACATCCAATGACCTAAAAGGGTCAATAAATATTTTCAAGGGAGGCTTTTTAATTTTTCTTTTTTACAAGGGACAAAATGAGGGGAGGCATTTCAGAAGATTGGATTATAAAAATGTCAATCTCTTTCATGAGGAAAAATCCAGGTGTAGTTGTCGGGAGGTTTGGATGATGGTGCTAGGAAAACAATGGAGAAAAAAAATGAACAAATGGGATGAACATAATAAAACTTGGTGTAATTAAGTATGAAGCCAGGATTCCTGGGAGAGACGTGTAACCTGTTTTGGGATAAATGTTAGTTTATTATTTAATAGTATATAATATAATATAATAATTAATATAATATATTATTATTATTATTATTATTATTATTATTATTATTATTATTATTATTATTATTATTATTATTATTATATAATGCTTCTGAGAAGTAAATCTAAGGAGAGCATTTTCCAAATGATAATTTATTTGTTGAATATTCTCTCAAAGTGTTAAGTTTCTTCTTTCAAATGTAGTTAGATAGAATCTTCAGATCTTCTGCATTTTGGATTCTGCCTTCTTCCTCCTCCTCCTCCTCTTTTCTTGGTGTCAGGCAGTGTTTTAGTTGCTTAGTGAGTGGTATTTACATGACCACTGCAGCTATTATATCTCTATCTAGCAATAGTTAGTGGATAGATTAACAGTGTTCATAAATACTATATTTTTGAATACCTGATCTGGAGAAAACCAGGATGGGGTCATTGTCTTCCTATTACTTTGTAACCCAAATAATCCGTTTGCATTTCTTTATTCCTGCCAGCTTCCATAACCAACCCTGTGCTTCCTAGTCCTAGATTCAGAGAGCCTTAAAATGATGTTTAATGAGGCAGTCCTGGTGAAGATGTTTACAAATAGCATCAGATATGGCACGAAAAGAAAAGGGCTTAAGAAAACATCTGGCTGGCTAATGCTAGAATCCTCAAGATAGGTCAGTGGATGGATTTTAAATAGTTTTAAATAGCCATAATACTACTTTTTTAAAAAAGGCACGGACAAAACTTTTTGCTCACTTTACAAAACAACACTTTTATGGAACTTTTGAACAGTGCCCCATCTAATGAAATAATGACATTATTTTTTTTCCCTTTAGATGCTTTATAGGTAGTTCCAGCATTAACTCAGAAATCATTTTCTATTCACTGAAATGAATAAGGCAAAGTAGATGAGAGTTTCTTACATTCATGTGCACACAGAATCTTATTATTATATTTAGTGACCACAGGACCTTAAAAATAAACTTGGATGTGGAAACTCTTTGTTCTTTAAAGAATGGAAAATATTGTGTACTTTAAACCCTGCTGAGTCTCTAAAATTACTTGGATATTACTGCAATAGCAGTTGAATTGCATTCCGCATGCCTTAGGCATAAAGAATGCTTGAACAAGAAGAGAAAATAAAGAAGTATTTACTCTGAATGGCATATTCAAGTTCTTGCCTTTTCATCTTCTCCAGATGATTTCTGATACAGGCTTATTTTTATTTTTTTTCTCATAAGGGAGACTTTCAGAGAAACTTCAGCGAGAAATATTTTGCAATTAAATCAGCCATTGTTTGTAAAAGGATGTAAATCATCATCGAGATGTGATGGATTTCTTGTCATTAATGACTTATTGACTTGTGGGTGACAGTTTGATTGTCTGGGACAGGAAATAGAACCACAAACATTTGCATGCAGTTAAGAATGAAACATGCAAGGTGGAGGAAATGGCTTCAAGTGAATTGCTCTTTGGAGGAATGGGAAGAAAATGTTTGGAGGAATGGGAAGAATAAAGCATACTGATTTCTAAATCCATCACAAATGATGAACCTGCAGGCCAGATACCACTTCCATTGTAAGTATTATTATTTTTTTTGTTACAGATCAAAGTAAATTTCACAATTGTTGTGTCATGTCAATGATTCAAAGGGTTTGAACTCAACGGCTGAGATTTAGAACCAGACCAAATGAGTAAAATCCACATTGGGGAAGCTAAATATTAATTGTTCCTGCTTTTAATCTTAATACTTTATTTGTCAGATTTTCAGAGCATAAGAACGATATGGAATTTCATACACTTCAAGCCTATATAATTAGTTTATTCAGAAATAGTTTTTTCTGAAACCAATGAGATTTATGTTTATTTGAAAGGGAAGCCATAATTTGCTTTTATATTAAAAAAGTACATCTGTATATGTATTGCTACATACATAGATTTCCGTAGCTGAACAACTTAAAACTTAATTTAAATATTACACTGCAATTTATTATCTTTTCTACAATTTTATTTAGGAATAAAATACTTGACCTCAGTAGGACTAACTTCTAAGTCAACAAGCATATGATAAGTGCTATATCCCAACTGACATTGGATTTTAATCTTAATTTCCTCTTAGCCATGTCACCTATGAAATATATTGTATTTTACAACAATGTATGAGAGCCAATTCATACAAGCCTTTACTTTGCCTTCCACATACAATAAGCTTTTTCTTTTTTACATCGTATATTATGTTCTTTGCAAAATATATTTATATTTGCAAAATATAGTTGAAGTCAATGCTTGATGTAAATTTCCAAAGAGATTAAAATTAAATTAGACTGACAGCTATCTACACATATCTCCAACATTTGTTTCTTTTTAAATAATGAAGTAAAACTAGGTTACAAAATAATAGGAAGGTAAGCTACCTTTTGGGGGGGGGGCATTTTTCCATTGCCTGATTTATGTCTTCCTTGATTTTTTGGCAAATACAAGAGAAAGGACGCTTACTTGAAGATATCTTCCTTCAGCCAAAAAAATGCTTTTAAAAGTAAAAAAAAAAGCTTCTGATGATCACATGGCTCAGCTAGGATCGTCAGAGCCTTTTAAAAGCATTTTTTTTCTATAACCTCTTCGGCCGAAGAAGTTGTAGAAAAAATTCTTTAAAAAGGCTCCTCCGACGATCCCAGCTGAGTTGCCTGATCGTCAGTGGCTTTTTTTGTCTTTTAAAGGCAAAAAAAAAAGCCTTTTCTTTTCTTTTAAAAGCATTTTTAAAGCCAAAGAGGTTGTAGAAAAAATGCTTTTAAAAGTAAAAAAAAAAGTTGGCCATGCCCACCCTGTCACATTACCCTATCCCACCAAGCCACGCCCACAGAACCAGTAGTAACAAATTTTACATTTCACCACTGCATGGAACATTTGGGTCTGTGCAATTCTAACACTATTTCTTTTCAGATTTATAGCAAATTGCTGATGGCAGAAGGATGCAGATCCCCCAAATCTCGCCTATGAAACCCTGTGGTCTTCAAACCTTGATCCCAGCTCTTTCTTTGAGATAGTGATTTGATAGTTCCTGCAATAAACCTCTATTGCCCAGGAATCTCCTCAAAAGGGATCCAGCCCATAATTCTGGGTGAGGATTCTCACACCATCTACCACTTCTCATATGATTAAAAGCCAAATGCAGCCAACCATATTCAAAAGTCTAATATAAAGCCCTGGTTGTTGTCTTGAAGCAGATGAACCTCTTGTTCATATTTTTGCATTTCACCAGTTTCTGTGAAATCAATCAGATGCTCCCAGAAATAATGGAATTCCATTTTTATCCAACCTGTTTTCTTGGATTAATCAGCTGATTTTTTTCCCTCCAAGGGAAGTTTGTGATTCACAGATATCAAAAACTATGGTATGAAATAAAATGGACCTCTAAATTATAGCATTTTAGCCTATGTCATATATTCGGTAGTTTAAGTTGATTATTAAGTGTTCTTATCTAACTCTATTCCAGCCTTTCCATGAAAAAATGTGATGCTGGGTACAGGGCAGTTTATAAAATATTCATTCCTGCAACCAAGATCTGAAAACAGCCAGGCACAAAAGAGTGGCAATGGTTATTGGATATTTGTATTCTCAGCTGGAGCAATCAGTACACGACTTGCGTAGATGAACTGTGACTCCCTGAACCTTTGTTATCCTTCATAGTTTGCAACTGCAATCCTGCTTTTTTCAACATTAGTGATTTACCAGGGAAGCAGCCAAAGAAGTTTCTAAGGCCCAAATTAGTGGATCCATAAATTGCATATCTGTGTTCTTCATTTTTGAGTTTTATTTATCCTGATTTAAGCACATACTTGATTCCTTCAGATATAGGAAAGAACTTAAACCTTCTGCAACTTCTTAAATGTATGGAGGGAGCAACATGGGACAAAATATGAAATGTATATCATTATATCACGACATAAAAAGTCACACGTACTTCAGTGGTGGTTTTCAAAATTTTTTACTACTGGTTCTGTGAATGTGGCTTGGTGGGCATGGTGTGGCTTGGTGGGCGTGGCTTAGTGGGCATGGCAGGGGAAGGATACTGTAAAATCTCCATTCCTTCCCCAATCCAGGGGAAGGTTATTGTAAAATCTCCATTTCTTCCCAATCAGCTGAGGCAGAGAATAGATGGGGGTGGAGCCAGTCATAATTTTTACTACCGGTTCTCCGAACTACTCAAAATTTCCGCTACCGGTTCTGCAGAACTGGTCAGAAACTGCTGAAACCCACCTCTGAACTACTTCTGTCAAGCATTAAGATACAAGTACACAGGGAAGGAGGCAGTTTGTGTCTTGACTTCTATGTGTGGCTATGCCAATCTTTCATTTACCATTTCACTGTTTGTTTTAAAGAAAAAAATAAAACAACCCTGTATATGGTGTGCGTGTACATTTTAAAAATCAAGTTGTGGAGGAAAGAACCAGCTTCACCCACTCCATATGTTGGTATCTCAACCTAGAACAATAAATAAAAATCTAAAGTGGAGGACTGTCATGTACAATTCTATATTCACCAGCTTAGTTTGAGTTCTAGACCCAGCAGTTCATATCAATGGGAGCTTTTAGCATACATGGATAATCTATTTCTGGTGTCCTGTTTATGGAAACACTGAATAATCAAAATGATTGTTGGTTTGTTTATTAAATCTTAGGGATGAACAATTCACAAGGTGAGCTTCCAAATGATTGTTCATAAAACTGTGTTCCTAATTTTATATTAAGGTTAAAGAATGCATAGAGAAAAAGTTGGGGAGATACAAAGTTAGGGACTGAACACTGGAAAGAAGTCAAGAAAATCTCTTCATGTGATTTGTTTTGATTTGTAATTAGATATTTTTTTCCTAGAAGCCCTTGGAGTGGGAACAGAAAAGGAGACAGGAAAGAGAGAAAAAGAGAAAAAAGGGCTAATTCAATACACTTTAGGCTGTGACCAATGTATGAAGGAGCCTTCACCTGCATCCCAGATATTACATCTGAAGGAATACTGTCCTTTATAAAAATAAGATTACCCAACACATGAATAAATGATGTATAGATATGTGGATCCATATTCACATGATGAAAACGCTCAATGCATGAGCAACACTATTGACCATAGGTATAAAGATTTGGGCCTATAGATGAGGAAGAAGGAAAGAGGAAATCTTTTTTCTCTTAAAAACGGTAGCATCCTCAAGATATTCAATATCAGCCTTTTTCACAAATAGCATTCTCCTATTTTTATTCTAGGTAGCAGAGCCACAATATCATTAGTAAGTTCTTCTTTCATTTATCCATTAATTGACAGGAAAGAAAGGGGAACAATGAAACTGGTAAAACAATTAACCCAGATTCTATTGTGTTCTGACCCTTGAATAGTAGAGGAATGATCAACCCACTAGTATTGTTCTTTCAACTTGAAAAAGCCATGGTTCATGCCTTAGAACCAGTTTCTCATATTCAGAAGAACCATTCTACTTCTCTGCTATTGGTAGTTGCCTCCATTAGGAGCAGGTGTATCATCTCAATTATTTGGATGATGTGCTGCTTTGAATCACAAATAAGGAATTTTCTGTACCTAAAGGGTACATCAGAGATTGATAGGGAAATTATACTCAGAGATAGAAGCCTTTTTACAATAGGAGTTGTTTGATAACTGGACAAATACCTTCAACCTTAATTATTAGCTGGCACGTAAATTCAGGTGTTTCAGTTCCCTCTTAATGTATTTATCTAATGGACTTCAAGGTCACCCAACTCCAAAAAGATTCTGGGCAGCTTACTATTTTAAAAGCATACTTAATAAAGAAAAGAAAAACATGAATTCCCACATGAATAAAAACCAAAAAATCACCAGGGGCTTCATAAACACGCCAGATCTTCAGAGACTTATAGAACATTCAAAGGACAGGAACCATGTGCTTCCCCAGAGGGATGCTGTCCCAGAGGGCAAGTGTAATGACAGATTGTCTACTGCAATAGGAAAAGCAAACACAAACATAGAGAAAGAGAAGGAGGAAAAGACAAGGGAGGAACATTTTATGTTTTTTGAGATGAGATTAATTCGAACAGTCTTCCCCAGGTATCTAATGGATCCTATTGGGCTTCATAGGGAGGTTGGAGTTGTTCCTGTGGCTCTATTATATGGTTCATTCATCCCAGTGGTGGGTTGCTACTAGTTCACCCTGGATCAGGCAAACCGGTAGCAGCAGTGGCGGGAAGCTCCGCCCACCCACCCGGATGCTTCTGCGCATGTGCAGAAGTGTTGCGTGTGTGTGCAAGCATGAGCCCATGAGCCAACCACTAGTGACAGGTTTTGAAACCTGCCCCTGGTTCAACTAAAACCTTACTCTCTCACTGCTTTGAATATGAAGAGAACAATGGACTTAGACCGAATATGCAGAGTCCCTGTATGTGCGTGGATGTTCTAGATTAGGGGTTTCATACTCACATCGTTATGTCATCACTTGACGTATCGGGACTTTTTTCCCCTTTGCTAAACCAGGGGTGGGGGTGGCCAGGACATGACACATCCGGCCCATGGGCCATGAGTTTGACACCCCTGTCCTAGAGAGTCCCCTAATTTTCAGAGGAATTCTAAATGCTGAAACAGCATGACAGGTGCCTAGAGTAAGAAAAGAGTGAATGCAGCTGAGTAGGAGTAACAGCTTTAAGGATTGTCTCATAGCAATAAAGATGAGAAAATGTTATTTTTTCATTTGTATTACATCTGGGGACAGTTGGCTGGTGGCTTTAATTAGGGTAATTTAGTCTTTCATAGGTAAGAGATACCTGGGAAGCACTTAGATGCCTATTTTAGGCATGTGTTGGATAAAGTTGTTTGAACTCACTGATTCAGATGGCCCGAGATATGACCTTACCTGGTAATCTGGGGAGAAATTGGCCTTCTTAGCCTTGGTAGGGATTTAGGGCAAAGTCTCTGCTCTCTGGGGTGTTCCTGGGCTCTACCCTCTTCCCTGATCCTATTCACCATTTGTTAAGCTATTGGGTAAGATAGTCCTTGGACATGGGGCATATCAGTATGCTGATAATACCAGCTGCACATCTTTGCATTGGATCGACTAAATGAAGCTGCTGATGTTCTTTCCCAGTATCCAAAGCTTGTAGGGCATGATGATGACAACCTGCCTTTTTTATACATGTAACTCAAGGAGGTAAAGATACGTAATGCTCCTGCCTTCTATCTTCCCCACAACCACCATCCTGTGAAGTGGATTGGATTGAAAAAAAATGACTGGTCCAAAGTCGCCCAGCTAGTTTTCATGCTTAAGGATGCTCTAGGTCTCACAGTCTTTTGGTTCCTAGGTCAGCACCTTATCATACTGGTTCTCAATCTGTAGCTGGGGGAGAAAGAGGCCCTGGCACAATCTTGGCCAAGAGGTGCATTTTGCACTATGGTGTTACATGGTTTGCTTTTCATTTATTTGTCTATCCCATATGTGGCAGTCTTATGCCCCAGGTATGTATGGTGAACAGAATAAAACACAAAACATGACATTCCATTAAAACAATAAAAGAAACCAAATTGCATCCCCAATAATAATTTTAAAGTCATTTCCCACTTGCCCCATGTGCCTATATATTTTCCCTTTTCTCTGGCAATATATAAGGGGCAATAGAAAAGTAGATAGAATAAAATAACAGAGTTGGAAGGGACCTTGGAGGTCATCTAGTCCAAACCCCTGCTTAGGCAGGAAACCCTATACCATTTCAGACAAATGGTTGTCTAATCTCTTCTTAAAAATTTCCAGTGTTGGAGCATCACAACTTCTGGAGGCAAGTCATCACACTAATTGTTCTAACTGTCAGAACTCCTTAGTTCTAGGTTTTTCTCTCCTTGATTAGTTTCCATCCATTGCTTCTTGTCCTGACTTCAGATATCCCTCATCCTGTGATCCTGATAATATATCCCAAACTGTTGGAAATTCTCACCCAGAAGCTTCATGTAGATGTTAAACAGGAGCAGAGAAAGCACACAGTCAATGAAGCACCTCACAATTTAGGGGTTGTGGGCTGGACTTCTTCCCTCTGAATACTGATTGAAACTACCTCCAGAAGGAAGAGGAAAATGGATACAATATAGTTTCTCAACCCCAACTTGAGCTGGTCCAGAAGAATAACATGATCAATTCTGAGTAGAATTTGCGGTATATTCAGTTATTCCGGAGAAGTTATAGTAATTTAAGAGTCCTCCTCTTGTAGTTCCCTGCCTTACTTCATTTGGCAGGAGCATCTAGAAAACAGAAGGATCTGGGAACTCCATAAAGGAAAATGAATTATTTGAGATACTCTTTTCTCATGTTTTTCAGGACTTCGGTTCAATAATATACTATAAAGCCACTGAGAGATCAAAAAGAACCAGGATAGATATACTACTCTAATCATAACCGAACCTTAGGGTCCATCATTCATTTTTTATTGAAATACTTTTGGGGTAAGATTTGGGGGAAATCTTGTATCCTTTCTCCTATTAAGATGATTTATCCTAATTTGAGTGTGACATATATGGCTCCAAGAAAGAACTTCAACTTTTGTTAACTATTTAAAAACATTTTGTAGATTTGTGCTTTATTTTTATTTGGAGCATAAATAGAGGTCTCCTGCTTTGTCTTTATCGGTCAGCCTTTATTGATTTGTGAAAGAGATAATTCAATATACTGTAAGATTTGTGGAAGCTGAAGCTTCTCTATGCTGTATTTGTAATTCTTCATAATAAATTTCTTACCCTATAGTTAGATCACTTGCTATAAGCTACATGACCAAAATAAATAAAAGTGTAGGTTATAGCACAAGTATTAATAGAACAAACCCATTACACTGTCATTTAAATAAATAGCAGCTGTAGTAATAAATGGTAGCTAAGAAGACAATTTACCAAGTGTCTCTTTTTAATATTGCTATGTAATTTCTGCTTTGCTTTAATTCACGAGCTCTAGCATTAAGCAACTTTAGGAATAAAAGAGATTTTTTAAAAATATCACACTTGCTTGGCAACAGTTCTCTCAATGAAGACTTTGAAGTGTGTCAGGTCAAACCAATATATTATATAATTCTAATGTGTTGTATGGGTATGTAGCAGATATGGAAGGATAGGTGGCCAATTGTGTTGCACAACTGTTACTTATCCTAATTATGTGCACATCAGCTCATGATCCTTGTCTGTATGAAATACAGCTATTCTAGATACTGGTGGAGCTGATTCTGAGTGTCAGCCAGTCTGATAGATATTGTTCAAGGAGAATTAAAAGTAACTGATGTAGAAAGAGAGTTGCTTCTTGAAAAATTAAATAGCAATAGCAATTGAACTTGGACTTATATACCACTTCACAGTGCTTTACAACCCTCTCTAAGCACCTTACAGAGTCAGCAGATTGCCCACAACAATCTGGGTCCTCATTTTAACCACCAAGGAAGGAAGGAAGGCTGAATCAACCTTGAGCCTGGTGCAGGGGTGAAATGCTCTCGGTTCGGACCGGATCACTCGATCCGGGAGCGATCGTGGCGGGTGGTTCAGAGAACTGGTAGTGATCCTGGCGCAAGGCTCCACCCACCCGCCCAGTTGTCATTATTTCCTGGTTTTAACCAGGAAGTAATGTGTTTTGTACCCTCTGCACATGCAGGGGTACATGCCAGAACTGGTAGTTAAAAATGCTTTAAAAAGTAAAAAAAACCCTTCCATTGATCATGCATCACTCAGCTGATTGTTGGAACTTTTTTAAAAAACTTTTTAGGCATTTTTTTACTACCGGCTCGGGTGAATAGGTAGTTAAAAAAATGCTTTAAAAAAGTAAAAAAAAGGCTCCAACGATCACAGCTGTGCCACACAATCATCAAAGCCTTTTTTTTTTACTTTTTTAAAGCATTTTTTTACTATCTATTCACCCGAGCTGGTAGTAAAAAAATGCTTTTAAAAGGTAAAAAAAAAAAGGTTCCGAGGATCACAGCTGTGGTGCACATTTGTCGGAAGCTTTTTTTTTGTGGGGGTGGGGGTAGAGGGATCTGTTTTTGCTCCCAGCAGCCTTCCCTGAAGCCTGCTAGGCCAAAAATGGGTGGGGGGTTTGTAGGCCAAAAATGGGGGTGAGGTAGGCCAAAAATGGGGGGTGGGGTGGGGGATCCATTTTTGAAAGAGTCTCCATTCTCACTGAGTAGAATTTGCACTATATTCAGAGATTCTAGAGCAGCTGGGGCTCCTCTTGCAGTTCCTTGCCTTACTTCATTTGGCAGGAGCATCCAGAAAACAGAAGGATCTGGGAACTCCATAAAGGAAGCTGAATTCTTTCAGATATTCTTTTCTCATGTTTTTCAGGGCTTCAGTTCAATAATATAATTTTCTGGCTTCAAGTCAATCTTGATATCTGGCAACAGTCTGGACAAGTCCCGCAGTTTTCTTGGAAGGATTTTCAAAATTGGTTTGCCATTGCCTTTTTCTGAGGGCTGAAGAGATGGTGAATGTTCCAAGGTCTCTCTTCAGGTGACTTTGGCTCTAAGGACTAGAACTGAAGGGGCACTTCACTTCAGTGAAATGAAGCATCCCTTTGAAGATCTGATGGCATTTGTTTTTGGTATCTTAACTCTTAGCTGTTTGCTTTGTTTTCTGACCACATTAAGGAAACACCGAAAAAGGAAACAGAAAAGTTAATTATCAAGGTATATTAGTGCTGCTTTTGGAACTAGTGCCCCATTAGCTTTCCTTCAGAGAGATAATATTAATTCAAAAGTAGTAATGAGCTTTTTCTGCTGCACAATTAATCCATTGCAAATTCAGTCATTAATTTACATTTCTCTGGGAAGGAGACAAGCAAGTTGAAAAAAAAATCACATCACTACATTTTTTTTCCTGAAACCTTCCAATGATTAAAAAAAAAGTTGTAAATGCAAATACATATATAATATACATTTGGCAATATCTATATGCATTAATTGTTTTTAATTAAAGTGATAAATAGGGATAGCTATCTCATAAAATGGATTCTATCCAATGGAAAGTTCCTGAAATTACTGAAAGCAGCATGCAGTTTAGGCTTCTGAATGATAAAAAATCTCCTTTGAGTGGAGCCACGTTCCTGGGTGACTTTGGGGAGAGATTTTACTGAGATATAGATTCAAATGTAATATAGGAGATCTGTGTTAAGATTTCTCAGTGTCTTTTGCTTTCCTTCAAAGTAGGACAGGTGGCTATTGATTCGTCTTGATAGAAGACGAACCAATATCATATGTGTAAGTTTGGGAATTCAAGGAGAGTCAGAGAATGCAAACACCTAAGGGTGCCACCAAAGAGGATTTCCAGTTAGGGAGATCATAGTATTAGAATGTCCTTACTGGCCTCATCATCCTCTTCACACTAAGCAAAATGATCACATAAGAAAGTAAGAAGCATTTGCAGAATATCAAAATGAGGTCCAGAGTATTTTATCTCACATTACAACAGATATTTTGAATCTTACTTGTGAGAAGAAATAAGTTTGGAGCAGTGGTGAAATCCAATTTTTTTTACTACCAGTTCTGTGGGTGTGGCTTGGTGGGCGTGGTGTGGCTTGGTTGGCATGGCAGCAGATGGATACTGCAAAATCTCCATTCCCACCACACTCCAGGGGAAGGATACTGCAAAATCCCCATTCCCTTCCCATCCTGGGAGAAGGATATTGCAAAATCTCCATTCCCACCCCATTATGGGGCCAGCCAGATGTGGTATTTGCCAGTTCTCCGGATTACTTAAAATTTCTGCTACCGGTTTTCTGAACTGCTCAACGTTTCTGCTACCGGTTCTCCAAAACCTGTCAGAACCTGCTGGATTTCACCCCTGGGTGGGGTTTAAATCAGGAAAACAGGGTGGGATAGCAATCTTGTCTAGCTCGGAGCGTAGCCATTGCTGAAGCCACAGTTGGGGGAAGGAGGTTGCTGTGTGGCATAATGGAGAGGTTCCCATTTACAAAAAGCTTTTCTTCATACAGCAAGTGGGTCAGGTATAGTGGCAGTCAATTCCCCAACTGAACCATCTCTAAGATAAAAAACACCACCACCACCAGGTATTATACAGCATTCATTTTCTCCAATGGACTTGTGACAGCCTTGAGTGCAATTTACATTTAGGAAATTTCACTTAATTAACAAAGCAAATCTGGTAAGGGACTCACTCAGAGTCCAGCAAAACTAATATTATGCATGCAGAGGATTGAAATAATAAGTTAGAACGTTGTCTGTTTCCAAACTAGGCATAGGATATGAAATCATTATGCCTCAGTTAATCATCTTCATACTTTAGCCATACTTTATGGGTAAGGAAGAGACACAAAGACATCTGAAAATCTATATCTATCACACACTGTTTTTTCCCTTATTTTATTTGGAGACAAATGGAAAAAAAATAGCACAATATGTATAAGTGTATATGACCTTTGGTGTTTTTTTTTAATGTTCACATTTTACATTGACAGTGACTTTCAATAAAAATGAACTTCTTACGTGCTGATAAAGGAGAATATTTGTAGTTCAGGGTTGAATTGAGGGCTCCTTGGTGCTCCCTGAACTTGGTTGTTTTCCTGCAGATGTTTCATTACCCAAACTAGGTAACATCATCAGTGCACTTTGTTTGGGTAAAGAAACATCTGTAAGAAAACAGGCGAGCTCAGGGAGTACCAAGGAACTTTCACGTCTTACATGGATTCATTATTAACTTTGAAGGCATACTATTTTATAAATCTATTTTTAACTGATCTTTTATGAGTGCAGAATTATTTTGACTAATATTAATATTAAAAATTAATAGCCTTTTGCTTTATTACAAGGATTGCCTTCTTGTAATTAATTTGTAGTTATTTCTGGTAATTTGCTCCAGCCAATTTTACAGTAATTTGTTCTTTTTATGTAGTTTTTTTGTGAGGCACTGGTTGCAATCAGTGGCATTAAATGAAATGAATTATTTTCTTTAAAAATAATGAATTATAAACCAATTAATTGAAAAACAAGTGTAAAAGGTGTTTCCTGTTTCAGTATACATTTCCAATCCAAAACAAATATTAAATGGAGCAATCACACTTACCATAATATATATATATATATTTAAAACCAGTTGGAATTATCTTCACATATTTGTCAAAGGTATTAAACTTTGTCTTTCCTGCTGTGAGCAGATGTTATGTCCAGTAGCATAGGAAACATTTAGAAAAACAAAGAAAAAATGTAAGTCCATATGTTGCAATTCTAGTTACAGCAAATGAACCATATTTTATTGGTGCTAGGAACAATTTGCTTGGAAACACGTTTAATTCTACTGAATTTTTTACTTGTGATGAACCCAATTTCTGCAGGTTTTTAAAAAAGTCTAATAATTTGCTGCTTGAACCTGCTGAGGCCTGTTGATGTACTTTTGAAAAATTGGATTTTTCCTGGCATGAATGAATATAGTTTCTATACCTGGATTATTATTATTTTTTAAATAATAAATCAATTTGTTTAAACCTATATTATCATTCTGATAATGATAATTATCTTAACCTTTAAGAAAGACTTAAAGGTGCTTTATAGTTCATATTAAAATAATATGTTATACCAGAGAATTCATGCCATTCTAATATTTGAGGGGAGAGGGGTGGGTCAACTTATTTTCAAAGGCACCAGAAGGCCAGACAAGAAATAATGAGAGATTCAATCTAGAAATAAGGAGAAATTTTCTGACAGTGACAACAATCAACCAATGGAACAACTTGCCTTCAAAAGTTGTGGGAGCTTCATCACTGGAAGCTTTCAAGAAGAGGTTGGACTGCCATTTGTCAGAAATGGTGTAGGGTCTCCTGCTTCAGCAGGGGGTTGGATTAGATGACCTACAACAGTGATGGTGAACCTTTTTTGGCACTGAGTGCCCAAACCAGAATTCCGTATGCATGCATGCTGCCAGCTGGTCATTGTGCGCTCCAGTGTGTGCGCGGTGAAAACTCAAAGACCAGGTGGCCAGTGCTGGTCTTCGTGTTTCTGGCACTCCAGCCTGCTCAAAGACCAGTTGGCCGGTGTGCATGCACACACCAGAAACCAAAAGAGCAGCTGACGACAGCGCACGTGCCCACAGAGAGGGCTTTGTGTGCCACCTCTGGCATGCATGCCATAGGTTTGCCATCACGGATCTACAAGGTTCTTTCTAACTATTCTGTTCTATTCCATTCCGTTCCATTCTGACAATCATATGATTAGTCACATTTTTGGAGCAGTCAACCATCCGCACTAAAGAGAAAGTTGTGATTACATGGTCATGGTCTTGGTGTATTTTGTTCCTCTTATCGGCACTTCTGATCCCTATCCAACAGAAATAGGACCACAAGAAGGGGTTAGCTACAAAGAAGATTCACCCTTGGGAACTATGATGATGACACTCCTTGGGGTTTTACTGGGTGGCTAGTTTTTATTTGGAAAAAGCTGTCTCAAAGATGCCAGATTCTGAGCCATACAGGTTTTACAGGCAACAATTAACATCTTGATTTATACCTGGAAGCCTACTGGCAATCAGCCATGCTGAGTGGATGGACCCAGTTGCTCTTTGGTTGTCTGCATTTAGGATCATTTGCTGTTTCTAAAATGAAAGAAGTTATGGAATCCAATCACAAAATTAATGGCTTTGATTGTAGCAAAGCACATACAGTTTTAATAGAGCTGTGGTGGCGCACTGTGAAGAATGCAGTATTATTGCAGGCCAGTTCTGCTGAGTGCCAGTTATCAGCAGTTCAGCTGAATCTCACCGGCTCAAGATTGCTTATCCTTATGAGGTCGGTAAAATGAGGACCTAAACTTTTGGGGTCAATATGCTGACTCTGTAAACTGCTTGTAAAGCACTGTGAAGTGGTATATAAGTGTAAGTTCTATTGCTATTGTTAATAATGGAAATTACAATTTCCTTTTATTGTATATTTTATGAGGGTCATATATGTAATCCTTGAATTTTGCAAAAATTGAATTGTTATACAGAATGGAGAGAGAGCCACTTCAGTATAATGCTTAAGGCACCAGGCTAGAAACTGGGAGACCAGAAAATAGTGTGCAGCTTTAGCAGTGGTATGCTGGAACCAGCACATACTGACTGTCAAGTATATATGGATTATGTTTTCTGCATTTTTCTTTTAGTTTATAGATCTTTCCATGTACATTTTATTACATCAATCTTCCTATTCAGATAATCATCAGATCTATTCAGCTCTGGCATAATCTTATTATGATAACGATTTTGTATTTAATAAAATAATATTCTCCTGAAACCAGTTTCTGGAATTAGTTTCCCTTTTTGTTTTTTAATTAAATATAGGCCATTTTAATTAAATATAGCTCATTTCACAGTCTACCCGAATGAGTGTTTCCTATAAATCATTGATTTGTAATGCAGATTGCACTCCTAGTTTATCAGGGATGGTATCCTCTAATCTAATCAGTAATTTCAGGTTTCCAAGTATGGACCAATGAGGCTGCTCAGGACTAGCTATTTCTTTCCAGGTGCTCTAAAAAAAACCCCCACCATTATTAAAGTTACTAAAAAAGATTTTTTAACTCTAATGTCAGCATTCCTACATTGGAAGTGGGGGATGAAATGCATTAACTGTACTCACATTAACTCAATTATTAAAAACCAGTTTTCAGGGTTCTTACAAAGCACTCAATTATACATGAACCAAACAGATTGGTTAGCAAAAAAAAAAAAAAGATTGATAAAAAAATTCTAACCAAAGTTAAAACAAAATATGCTTAGCATGTTGTACCAATGAAATCACTAGCTCTTTCTCTGACCTGGTTAATCATCATTGTGATAGGAAGCCTACTAAAGGTGATGCCTCAAGAAAAACTATGGATTTATTATATAACCATGTACTTCCTGTTGACACATTCAAACCACCAAGACATCTACATCAACCTAGAGCTGATTTGGATTAATTTTCTACCAGTAGGTACAGTTAAAAAGGAAAGATCCAAACTGGGGAATAAATGAGTTAAAGAAAAACTGCTTCTAACCTAATTGTTGGTCCAAAATGGTTTGAGATAATATTTATTTACTTTAGATTTCCATTTTCACCCATCTCTCCTCTTCTGTAGTATCTGTTCTGGTAGAAAACAACACAGACATGATTTCCAACATCATGTAACATCATTTAAATGCAAACATACATACTAAAAAAATCAAATGTTATTAACCATTTCAAACTGAGCTTCCTACAATTAGTGTGATTTAAGTGTGCTTAAAACTGCAATCTTAAATCAATTGCAATGAGTTGTGGTCAGGAGTGAAATGCTCCAGTTCGGATCTGGTAGCGATGGCGGCTGCTGGTTCGGAGAACCGGTGGCAAAAATCCCTGGCCCCACCTCCCGCCTCATCAGCAGAGGTTTTTTTTTTTACTTTTAAAAGCAGTTTTTCTTCAGCCGAAAACATGCCTTTAAAAGTAAAAAAAATCCTTTGAGAACCCCGCCCCTCAGCTGAGATCGGCAGATCCTTTAAACTTAAAAAAAAATTATTTTTAAAGGCTCCTCTGCCGATCTCACCTGAGTTCCTCATCAGCAGAACCTTAAAAACATGTTTTCTACAAGTAGAAAACACCACAGACAATACATCTATTATTATTATTATTATTATTATTATTATTATTATTATTGTTGTTGTTGTTGTTGTTGTTGTTGTTGTTGTTGTTGTTGTTGTTGTTGTTATTTATTCAATTTTTATACCGCCCTTCTCCCGAAAGACTCAGGGCAGTGTACAGCCAAGATAAAACAAAATGGTACAAAAATATACAATTAAAATACAAATTAAAAAAACTTATTATATAGTTGGCCTAAAAACTTTAAAAATATATAAAACTAAAAACCCCTTAAAATTAGTAATAAATTTAAAACCAATAAAATTTAGGCCAATAAAATTTAGATGTGTTTTCAATTTGCGGCGGAAGGTCCGAAGGTCAGGTATTTGGCGTAAACCCGGGGGAAGTTCATTCCAGAGGGTGGGAGCTCCCACAGAGAAGGATCTTCCCCTGGGGGCCGCCAGCCGACATTGCTTGGCGGACGGCACCCTGAGAAGTCCCTCTCTGTGAGAGCGCATGGGTCAGTGGGAGGCATGAGGTAACAGCAGGCGGTCCCGTAAGTATCCAGGCCCTAAGCCATGGAGCGCTTTAAAGATAGTAACCAAAACCTTAAAGTGCACCCGAAAGGCCACAGGCAGCCAGTGCAGTCTGCGCAGGAGCGGTGTTACACGGGAGCTACGCGAAGCTCCCTCTATCACCCGCACAGCTGCATTCTGGACTAACTGAAGCCTCCAGGTGCACCTCAAGGGGAGCCCCAAGTAGAGAGCATTACAATAATCCAAGCGAGAGGTAACGAGCGCATGAGTGACTGTGCACAAGGCATCCCGATCAAGGAAGGGGCGCAACTGCCAAACCAGGTGAACCTGGTGGAAGGCCCTCCTGGAGACAGCCGTCAAATGATCTTCAAACGACAGCCGTTCATCCAGGACGACACCTAAGTTGCGCACCCTATCCTTTGGGGCCAATAACTCGCCTCCAACAGTCAGCCGCGGCTGCAGCTGACTGAATCAGGGTGCCGGCATCCACAGCCACTCCATCTTGGAGGGATTAAGCTTGAGCCTGTTTCTCCCCATCCAGACCCGTACGGCTTCCAAACACCGGGACAGCACTTCAACAGCTTCATTGGGGTGGCCCGGGGTGGAAAAGTACAGCTGAGTATCATCAGCGTACAGCTGGTATCTCACCCCAAAGCCACTGATGATCTCACCCAACGGCTTCATATAGATGTTGAACAGAAGGGGCGAGAGAATCGACCCCTGAGGCACCCCACAAGTGAGGCACCTCGCGGCCGACCTCTGCCCCCCTGTCAACACCGTCTGCGACCGGTCGGAGAGATAGGAGGAGAACCACCGATACACGGTGCCTCCCACTCCCAATCCCCCCAACCGGCGCAGCAAGATACCATGGTCAATGGTATCAAAAGCCGTTGAGAGATCTAATAGGACCACGGCAGAGGAATAACCCCTGTCCCTGGCCCTCCAGAGATCATCCACCAACGCGACCAAAGCTGTCTCCATGCTGTACCCGGGTCGGAAGCCGGACTGGAACGGGTCTAGATAGACAGCTTCATCCAGGTATTGGGGTAGCTGCCACACCACAGCACTCTCTACAACCTTCGCAACAAAGCGAAGGTTGGAGACCGGACGATAATTACCCAAAATAGCTGGGTCCAGGGAGGGCTTCTTAAGGAGGGGTCTCACCACCGCCTCTTTCAAGGCGGCAGGGAAAACCCCTTCCAACAGAGAAGCGTTGATAATCCCCTGGAGCCAGCCTCCTGTCACCTCCTGAGTGGCCAGTACCAGCCAGGAAGGACACGGGTCCAGTAAACATGTGGTGGCGTAGAGCCTCCCCAACAACCTGTCCACGTCCTCGGGAGCCACAGGATCAAACTCATCCCAAACAGACTCAACAAGACGTGCCTCCTCTCTCTCGCTTGGATCATCCCAATTTCAGTCCAGACCATCCCGGAGCTGAGCGATTTTATCGTATAGATAACCACTAAACTCCTCGGCACGTCCCTGCAAAGGGTCATCCCGCACCTCCTGATGAAGGAGGGAGCAGGTCACCCGAAACAGGGCGGCCGGGCGGTTATCTGTCGACGCAATGAGGGTGGAGGCATAGGAACGCCTCGCCTCCCTCATTGCCACTAGGTAGGTCCTAGAATAGGACCTAACTAGTGTCCGATCAGCTTCGGAATGACTGGACCTCCAAGTACTCTCTAGGCGTCTTCTCTGGCGTTTCATCTCCCTCAGCCCCTCGGAAAACCAAGGGGCCGGACGAGACCTACGCTGGGTCAGAGGCTGCAGAGGCATGACACGGTCCAAGGCCCCATCCGCGGCCTGTTCCCAGGCCACAACTAGTTCCTCAGTCGAGCCGTGGGCCAGATCCTCAGGGAATGGCCCAAGCTCCGTCAGGAACCTCTCAGGGTCCATCAGGCGCCTGGGACGGAACCAACGTATAGGTTCCGTCTCCCTGCGATGGTGGGTGGAGATTCGGAAGTCTAGGCGAAGGAGAAAATGATCTGACCATGACATCGGTTCTGTTACTAAACTATGATTCAACTATGAACTATGATTCAAAAAGACGTTGAACATCTAACCGCTTGGTCTAAAACTTGGCAACTCCAAATCTCAATCAGCAAATGCTCAGTCTTACATATTGGAAAAAAGAACCGTAACACTAACTACATACTTGATGGACATTACCTTACAGATGACTCCCATCCCATTAAAGACCTTGGAGTTTTCATGTCAAATGACCTAAGTGCCAAAGCCCACTGCAACTACATAGCAAAAAAGGCTCTAAGAGTTGTAAACCTAATCTTGCGTAGCTTCTTTTCCAAAAACACTACACTACTAACCAGAGCATATAAAACATTTGCTAGACCAATTCTAGAATACAGCTCGCCTGTTTGGAACCCTCACCACATCTCTGACATCAATACAATTGAACGTGTCCAGAAATATTTTACAAGAAGAGTTCTTCATTCCTCTGAAAACAACAAAATACCTTATCCCACCAGACTTGAAATCCTAGGCTTAGAAAACTTGGAACTCCGTCACCTTCGACAAGACCTAAGTTTAACTCATAGAATCATCTATTGTAATGCCCTTCCTGTTAAAGACTACTTCAGCTTTAATTGCAATAATACAAGAGCAACCAATAGATTTAAACTTAATGTTAACCGGTTTAATAATGCAGAAGATACGACTTCTGTAACAGAATCATCAGTGCTTGGAATACTTTACCTGACTCTGTGGTCTCTTCCCATAATCCCAAAAGCTTTAACCAAAAACTTTCTAATATTGACTTCACCCCATTCCTAAGAGGACCATAAGGGGTGTGCATAAGAGCACAAACGTGCCTACCGTTCCTGTCCTATTGTTTTTGTTTTTCTTCTTCTTATATATATATATACTTATACCTCCTAATATTTACATATATATATATGTTTATATACTATATAATCTTTTCTGTATGATACTTATATATATTGTTGTGACAAAATAAATAAATAAATAATAAGATTCTAAGGCACTTACCTGATTACTGATCTAACGCATGGCTTTCCCAGCCCGAAAGGAGCAGTTTCACTTTCAGCACCAGACAGAATCAGTTGCTAGCTAATCTATTTCCTCAGCGAGCAACTAATGCTGGCTGGCTTGCTGGCTGAGGAACTCTGGGAATTGAAGTCCACAAACCTTAAAGTTACTAAGGTTGGAGACCCCTGATCTAAAAAATATAAATAAAATAAAATAATAAAATATTTGTGCAGCTTTCTGAGATTTGGTGTGTTTCTGTAGTGTTTCACTCTAACTACAGAAACACACAAAATCTCACAAAGCTGTATGTGGCATTTTGTATGTATGTGTCAGTTGCGTTGTGTTGTGTGTGTATGTAAAGTGTGAAAGTTGGTATTTGAGATTTTTGTGGCTGTGTGAGGTTCCTGCTTGTTGCAAGGGCCATTTTGTGTGAAGTGCAGCTGCTTTTACATTGTGTGTGTGTCAGTTGTGTTGTGTTGTGTTGTGTGTGTGTGTAAATGTGAAAGATGGTTTTTGGTACCACTTATTGTTTTGCATACTTTGTTTATTATTTTTATTATTTATTGTTATTGGCCATGCCCACCCAGTCATCTGAACACCAAGCCACACCCACCAATTAAGCCACGCCCACAGAATTGGTAGGGGAAATTTTTAGATTTTATCCCTGGTTGTGGTTGTGTTTAATTTTGCCTTTAAATCACTTGGTTCATATAAAGAGAGGTATAGAAAGACTTTTCTGAGTGGCACCAGAATTAATTAAAATTAATTGCATTAGTGAACATTTCATGTGCAATTGGACTTATGAAAATACAGCTGGTGGACTGGGAATCCTACAATAAGCCTTGCACACAGGTAAAGGAGATTATACTTTCACAATATTAAAAATTATAATAAATGCTCTGCAAATTCTCAAACTTGCCACTTGCTGGAGAAGAAAGAATAGGATAGCACAAATTTGATAAATTAATAGTCTGATTATGCACCATTCAGTTTTGGCTATTTAGTAATCACATAGACAGACCGTTTTGGGGATTAACTCGCCCTAGTCTGCCCCTTCAAGTTTTCCAATAATGTATTCATTGCCACTATAATCAAGTCATCTGCATTAATGCTAGTTATCTTTTTTTCCCTTTTCTTCCACTTTTCCCATTATGGACTTTTCAAGAGATCTGTGTTTTTGTAATGTGCCCAAAATGTAATTGGTGTTACCACCATCTCAGGCAATATCATGAAAGGCTAATCATTACCTTAGGTTTATCTGTGACTTAAGAAAATTGCCTATGGAAGAAGTTATTTCTCCATTTTGTATAACATAGGGTACTCTTGTTTTTATTAAAAAAATATTTTTATTTAAATATAATGAAAACATGAAAATTTTTCTATATTTCTAACAAAATATTAACATTAGGTTCTTTCTCTTCACATCCTCATATGCTTTCAAAATGGTCTTAGGCATTTTTAAGATGGATGTTGCTAGCATATTATATTCATCTAAGATCTCACTGCCATTGCTGAAGTGATATAAAGTCTGTGTCAGTTTTGGAGCCACATTAGCCCGGAAACTTCCAAACTGCTACTGTCTCATGTGTGGGAAAGTAGGAGGGGGATTTAATTGAGGGCTTGTATTTAGAAAAATAGCATTCTTCCCGTCAGTCAAGGTCAGGATGAGCCTGCATCTGGAGAAGGAGTAGTTGGAGTGCTGTCTCGAGATGGGACGGATAGTGATTGGAGCATGTGATTGACTGATGAGTGAGGGGATGGTTTTGGTGGTTTTGATTTACTGAGAGAAAACCTGGAACTCTCAGATTTGGGTTTTCTCAAGATGTGCCAGTATACCTACTCTAATAAATGGAACTTTGAGAAAATGCTTACCTCAGAGTTTCTAATTGGAGCAGAGGTTTTTCTGGAACACTCACAGTCTGTCTGCATTATTGCCATTTTGGCACCACAATGGTCAGATAACTGTAGAAAACACTATAAATTGCTAGTGTAGGAATGGCCTAATTTTATGATAGTAATGTGCAGGGAATACAGCATTTGATTCAGAGTGCTTTGGAAAATATGCTGGTGCAATTTGAATAAATCATTTCAGGTTAGGGTAGGATTGATGGCCTTCATAGTTTATTGTGGGGAAAAAACATTTTTTGCAGTTAAACGAGTTTAAGTTTGAGGAATAGTAGAAATTTCTAGGACTAATGTTATGGAAACTACCAGTTCCAGAGAAAATAATTTTTATTTTAGACAAAAATTCCTTCAACTTTTCTTTTTGTTTGTTTCTTTGGAGGTATTAAAGGATGTTTACTAAGATGCATTACTTAGGCAAATAGTTAAGCAAACATTTTTTATTTAAAAATGACAAATGTTTCTTTATGGAAAGTACTTTAAGTGAAACCCCTAAACTCTTCCAGTGATCTGCTTTGGCCATTTGGTGACCATTAGGAGAGTCTAAATATTATTTATATATCTGAGATCAAATCAGACACATCTGCATGATAAAATGCTAGAAGCAGAGGTATGGTATTTTGATGCTAGCTGCATCCCTATATGATAACACAATGCTGCTTTCTTAATTTGGGACCTTCCTCTCTCCATAGATGTCTCTGAATCAATTTTTTCCCCTTATTTTCCTGAAACATGAATTATATTGGATTAAGTACTAAGAAATGTCTCAGAAGATGACATGGATCAGGTGAAGAATGGAACATTTGAAAAGCTCTAAATCATCTTTGTTCCCAAAAAGTTAGAAGTTGAGACTTAAAATATCAAGTGGGTATCATATACTGTTCATGTTGTGTCGTAAGGAGCAAAGCATTGTGTGAGAAACTAGACATCTGGAGTTTAAGTCCAGATGTTAAGGCCATCTTAACTGGCCTTCTTTTCCTTTTGGTTTGAAACATTTTACTACTTATTCAAGAATTGTCTTCAGTCCAAGCAAGTTGGTTAGGGGACCCCACATATGTCCTCCAGGGTGGTTTCATTTCTTACTTCATTTCTTCAGACAAGTTGTGTCTGAAGCCTCCATCACTATTGAGGAAAGGCTTTTCCACTTTGGCATAAATGGATTTCTTCACTAGAAATATACCGTATTTTTTGGAGTATAAGATGCACCTTCGTTTTTGGGAAGGAAAATAGGCGGGGGGGGGGGAACTGCCTATCAGGTGTTCATCTGGCTAGCATCCTTAGTCTGGTCAGCTTCAGCACATTAGTTTGCTGGTTTTGAGTGCACACACACTTTTAATCCCCTGGTTGGGGATAAAAAACATCTTCTATAGCACAGCTGATTGTCAGGGAGCAGCAATGAGAAAAGCAGGTGAAGCATAGAAGATTGCTTCATTCGCTAGTGCCTCATTAGAGCTGAAAAAGACCTTCTAAAGCACAGCTGATTAGAAGCAATGAGAAAAGCAGGCAAAGCGCGGAAGATCACTTCACTCGCTAGCACCTTGTTAGGGCTGAAAAAAAGCATTGAAAAAGCTACATTCGGAGTATAAGACACACCCAAAATTTCAGCCTCTTTTAGGGGGGAAAAAGTGCGTCTTATACTCTGAAAAATAAGGTACTTTGCAGTCTCAGTCTTTGTTGACATGTCTATCTTTTTGTGATATGTTTTGTCAATGTTTAAAAATGCCTGCCCAATAAAGTTTTGAACTAATCTAGCATCCAGACTTCAGAAGTAATCTGTAAATTGGAGTGCAAAATGATTACCCATTCTTGTGGTACTGGTATCAAAAATATGAGATGATCTGGTTTCTGAAAGAGATTGTAAAACAAAGAATCTGCAACTAAGGTCGATCCAGTCTGTTTAACACATATCCAGTCCACCATCTCTCTGCATAGTTGATTCCACTCTTAAACTATATTATCAAGATTTTTTTTCTTCACATTTATCCAGAATCCAACTTCCCAAAGCTTAATATTTTATTACACCTTCCCCATTTTGGTAAATCAAAAACAGGTGGCCAGGCCTAATTACCTATCACCAAATTAATTTCTATCCTATTAGTTGCTATTTGAATATAAACCAAGTTTTTTTATTGGTTCCACTATTCTTATAAAGTATCTGTGTACAAATGCTATGGATAAGAAGTAAAAAAAAAAAGGACAATTTGAGCTACTGAATGAAACTCCTATTACAGATTTCAAAAGAACATAGAGTGCATGTATTTAATATAACATCTTACATGAAGTGTAATGGGCGCAAGAAAACAAAGACAACTTTGAGTTGAAAATCTATTTTGGTAATTCAATGGATACAGCCATGCAGTTTACTTGGCAATAATAAAAATGGCCTGATGTTGTCTTTTTCTAGATTTCCCCCTCACCAATTTTCCAGTCAAAGACTGTAGTCCCGGGATTTCCTGGTAGTGCCTCAGCCAAGTGCTACTAAGAAGCTAGTTCCAAACCCAGACAAGATAGGCCACCTTCTGCCACCTTCTGATACATTCAAAGGGAAAATAAATGCAAAGAAAATAGAAGAATTAAAAGGCAGTGAAAACATAGTTTAACCACTTTTGCAATACTTTTATTCTGCATCCTTGAAACCTTAGGAGCAGATGAGTATGTGTGAGTAAGGGCTAAGAAAAGATACAGTATGCAAACTTAGCTAAAGATGTCTAGGCAAAATTCCAACCCATCCAATCCTGAATCAAAACCCTGACTCATGCATGTTTTCCTTGCTGGTTGGTGGCACACTAAGGGGAGCAGCAGCAAACCCTTGGGACAAATGCTGCAGAGAAAGGATGGCAATGGGTTACACACATTTTATGCCAATTTTCTTTTTTACTAACACAACAAAGAGACGGTAGCACTTTAATTCAGTAGTGAGAAATACTTTTTGAGACCAATTCTTAAACCCATGTTTTATGTGTGTTTTATTGAGTTCATGTGACAGCTCACATTATTCTTCTTTCTGAAAAATCCCCCCTCCCTACATGTGTAAATTTATTATATAAACTTTCCTAAATCTGAGATTGTTAGTTAGTTTATTAGTTTCAGCTAACTTGATCAATCAATCAGAAGAGCTGGAAGGGACCCCAGAGGTCCTCCAGTCCAACCCCCTGCTCAAGCAGGAGACCCAACACCATCCCAGACAAGTGACTGAATTCCAGTCTCAAGCAATCTGAAATTAAGGAGAAATGTCTAAATAAAGGAATGTTTTCCACATAAGTGTAGAAAGAATTGTAGGTCAAGAAACTTTCTGCCCTTTGGGGGGACCAAACAGTGATCCTGTTTGTAGAGGACCAATGCTATCAAACTTTTCAGGAAAAAAGAATGGTATTTTATGCATGAAATTTTCCAGGCCCTGACAGAAAAGAATTAGGTCAAGTAAATATGTTGCTATGCCTTTTTTAATCTAGAAGCTTTGTTTCAAAGTTTGTTTCAAGTTTTGCAGATGCTTTTAACAATCAGGAGAATTTCAGCCAAAATCTGCAGACAACATATGGCTGCTCTCCTAAAACAACTCTAGATTATTGGCACAAATGAAAATATTCTAAGGTCTAATGTCAAGAAAAGCATAGATACATTTATTTCATTTATGCATACTTTCTCCATGAAGTGGACTCATGACGCTAAATCCATTGATATCAGTTGCTCTGAGCACTGAAATTCAGTAAACACTTCACTAATGGGTGTATCCTGGGGAAAGTGTTGTTGCAACATAATTATTGTCACAATTATTAGAAGTTGGTTGAATGTGTTACTTGCTGAGACCAGGGCTTTTTCTGTTTCTGAGAAGCTTAGTTTATAGGAATATCTTTTGGCACATGTTCATCTAGTAACTTCATTTGATAGTATTAGTTTAAGACTTCAACATATTAGTTCAAGGAATGATGGCTGCCTTAACAATCTAATTACTCATTTACACGTTAAGGTAATTAGTTAACAATGGCAAATTATAGTATAATATATTCATATAGCATTCTTAAGGTGGAAATAACTTGACATTTCCTTTTTCCGGTTTTTTTTACAATTTCCTAGTGGTTTCTTATCCACATAATTAGTCTAATTCTTCTTAGGAATTTGGAAGAAGTAGGGGAGAGTATCAGCCAAGGTCAACTAGGTGCTACCATTTGATGCTATTTAGGCTGATTTTTTTAATAGCATTATCCGAGCTTTGGGATGCTGTCACACAGAAGTATTTTAAATATGTTAATATTTAATTGTAATGTACTTTTTGAGGCATTTTTACATTGTTTGCTAAATTTAATTAGCATCATTAATGTATGTCAATGTATAAATGGTACCATATTCAAAAAAATCAGAAATAAATAGCATGAAGCATCATCACCTACTATACTTTATAGATCTAAAATTGTATAATCACTTGAACCATTTACCATCACCTTTATTTGGCAGCATGAGTTAAATTAGGAGAAATATTATGTCTGCAGTGCAAGGTAACTGGGGGGATAGGGAAAGCAAACTACTGTGTAAGGAAAGCAGATCTAAACTTAGCATCTTTCCTGATGGGCTACTTTTATATGTATATGCAAGTATGACATTTACTTCAAATAAGAAACCATTTATAGTTTAAGCAAAAGGTTAAACATTCTAATGCAGTCTAAATCTACCACAGATGCATTGGATAATTTTATTTACTATTTAGCTTAGTTCTTAACCATGTGGAAAAATAATACAATAGCCAATATCACATACACCAGCTTTCTTGGCACTGAGATAGAGATAACTAGGATCAACCCCTAGTTACAGAAGAACACACATTTTCATTCATCTGTAAGCTAAATTAGCCAAATATCTTCTATTTTGTACTTACTGTCTTGATATCAGCTCTCCCGGGTAAAGCAGACAGGAAACACAACTGGATGAGCTAATTCTATTTTATTGTAAAGCTATATCTTGCAAGTCTGAAGGCAGAAACTTTCCACCACCACTTTCCACCACCTGAACAAACTTTTATTGTTTCCTAGACAGCATTTCCCCCCTCTCATCCCTCAAACTCATCTACACATTCCATTACCCTTGTCTATAAATGAATTAGCAACTAACAGTGACAGGTTCAAAGGAACTAATCCAAATGTCACTTGTGAAAATGTCCCAGGCTCTTTCTCTAATTTTCAACTCATTGGTCTTTATTCATACTGTTATTTTGTCTCACATTGACATGTATCTGGTTCAAACATTCAGCCTAGACAAGAGGTTGTTTCAGGGTCAGGGTAATAAAAGTGAAAAATGGCAATGCTAGTGTGTATATTTTCTTTCCTTTTCTACTCCCCTCTGGCTTCATCCTCAAGTCCACAGATAGTTATGATGATATCATCATGCAAATAACAATTACATATTTGCATTGTGTTGCAAATAGCTATCTCGGTCACTTCATGTTTGTGATGAAGTCAACATATCTGTGTCCCTTTTGCCCTCCTCCACAGATACTCATGTCTCTCATCTGCTGAATGAATATGCTCCGGTCATCATTTTGTATAGCTTGTCCTTATCATGTATTCTTTGTCTTATTATCTGTATCTTTAAAGTTATATTGAGTTATTCCAGTTCGTTTTCTCGTGGCACATTTGTCATGCATTTTTTGATGTTGCAGTAGATGAAGCTCCTATTGGCCACTTCTAGGGCTTGGCGGGATGTCATCCCCCACCTTGGTGACTGGAAATGATCCTTCTTGGCTTGGGATATAGGGAACCTGGCAGTGTCCTCATCATTTGGCACGTCATGTCTGATCAGTGTTTCCCAAAGGGCCCAATGGGTCTCAAACAGGTTCCTCTTTTGACACCGTGAAACCTATTTTTAAACTGATGTATCTAGACTGAAGGTTGATTTAAACTAGGAAAGAGTGCAGGTTCTGCCAACTGTGTTGCCAGTTCTGTCACCCTTGTATGAATTATTGGTTTCTGTTGCTTCAGGCAACAGGGCCATTCTTGTGGACACACTTTTTTTTAATGGTTTTGTTTTGCATACTCCCTTTTGGCTTCACAGCTGGCCTTTGGGTACTTTCAGGTACTGTTGGCCATCAGGACAGAACTAGACTTGTAGCCAGCACTGCCATTCTCTTAAGCCCTATTAGTCAGAGAGAGAACTCCAGCATTATTGACCACCCTGCTTTCTTCCCATGGCACACAATCTGTGGCCTGTCAGTCGGCTTGTTAAGGACCAGATATAATATAACGTTCTTTCTGTCAGTCAGGCAATTGACAGGTGCCATTCCAAGCTCCATCTCTCCCCCCCCCCACCATACCATTTATTAAGAAGAGCAATTGCTTTTGGAGGAAAACAAAGGCAGGGAGGAAATCCATCCACCGCTCTCCATCAATTGTCTCCCTTTAAAGCAGTAGCTGGCCGCATTCCTCATTCATTCTGTGGCAGAGGAGGGCTCGACTATCTGGGCAGCCATTGCTAGGTAAGTACACTTGTCTTGCGAGTCATCGCGCGGGCCATTTGTCTCGGCGCCCTTTGCCTTTGGAGCCCGCCGTCCTTTTCAGGCTCCAGGCGCTTCTCTGACTTCGCGGGCGAGTTCACGGACTAGTGAACCTGTAGCCACGTGTAAGCCAACGACACCGTGGATAGTATTAGGGAAATGGGGGAACAGCAGGCAGAGTTCAGGCGGGAACTGGATTCAAGCGGCTCTCGAGCTCTTCGAAGAACCCACCCCGCGTGAAAGGAAGGTCTGCAGATGGAGGTTGGACGAACCTGCTCCGGCGCCCGCCTTAATTCAGAAGGGGCAAGCCGTGCCACGCACTGGCGGAGGGTGTGGGGGGGGGGAGGTAATGAAGAGGGACGACCAGCAACCCCACGGTCACCTGCTCCAAGGAGCCGAGGGAGGCGGAGCCTGAGGGAGAAGTCCCCTTCCGTTTTACAAACCAAAACGCCGAGCCATCCGGAGAGATCCCGCGCGCCTGGGAGAGAGAGAGCAAGGGAGCGACAGCGTGCCGGCGGCCGAGCTCTGTTTCTCAGAGCGCGAGTTACCCACGGGGGGGGGGGGGGGGAGGAGCGAGCGAGCCACGCTTAAGAAAGCTCAGGGAGTGTCCGGGAGGGGTTCAGGCGGAAGAAGAGGAGCGGTGCTGAGGGAGTTTCACACATACACACCTTGAGTGGTGCCCAGACACCGCACGAGACGCACGCACGAGACGACACACACACACACACACACGCACACGCAGACACACACGCACATTCGCGCACGACTAGGCGAGCGCGGGCGGCTCACACACCCCAGCGAGAGGGCGCGCGTGGAATCCGAGCTCTCAGCATCCAAGCCTTCCCTGCTTTGCCTCTCCCTATCTCTTTCTGTCTGTCTGTCTGTCTCTTTCTCTGTGGTTCCTCTCCAGTCCCACGCGCTTTCTGGTCCTCTTGTCTCCCCTCCCCTTTCCTCCCCAGCCCTCCCACCCCCACCTCTTTGCTCTCAAACTCTGCCTCCCCGAGTCCTGAAAAAATGCCTGCCCGTGAAGCGAGGAGAGGGCACCGGGTCTGTAAATAAGAAGTGAGTACTCGTACAATGGCGCGTCTCGCTGGCTCGGAAAAGGAAAAAAAATAAATCCGGCTGCCTGGAAAAAAAAATGCTGCATGCTCCTTTGCTTTTGCCGATGCATCTTCGCTCTAGGGCAAAGGAAGCCCCCACCCACCCAGCCACCCCGGTCCTACCTTCCTCATTGCAGGCGAACCCGTCTTGCCATGCCCCCCCCCCGCGCCTTTCTCCCTCCCTCAACACCCTCCCGCCTCGCCATCCCTATTGCACGGGCCTCTTCCTGCTGCATGCAACACCTTGGCTCAAAAGCTCTGGGTTACACTTCATCTTTGTTGGAGGGGTGCTTAGCTTTGAGTGACGGTGGGGGGGGGCAAGGTGGGGAGGGCAAGGAAGGGAGGCTTCTGTTTTGAAGGCTCAAGCAAAAATAGGGTGATATTGTTATCAAAATAATAATAATAATAATAAAAGATGGGGCTTTTCCCAACTCGTTGCCTGCTATCCTTGTGGACATAGAAGGAAGATGTGCACTGGTGCTGTTGATTGGTTTCAGGAGCATCTCTTTCGGAGAACTGGTTGCTTCTTATTAAAAAAAAAAAAATGAAGAGGGAAGAATGGGGGTTTAATTTTCTTCCAGACATCCACAGGATCGGGAAGGCTTATTCCTTGTGTGTGTGTGTTGCTGTGTGTGAAATGAAACCTTGAATCTTGGCTGGATGGGAAAGCTTCCTATGAGCTAAAGGAAACAGGGAAGAGTGTGCAGTAGCACCAATTAGAACAGTGCAAGAGGAAGACACTTTATGCTGCCATCCCATTCCCATTGTTAGCTTAGCTGCATGCAGCTTCCTTAAAGGGGAGTGTGGATGAAGGCAACTTGGGAACTGCACTTACCCAGGATGTCAAGATTTCCTAGGGACTCTGGGCGCACAATGCCCCTTGAAACAAGAGGGGGGCGCTATTGTTATCGCTATGATAAATCACTGTTAAAAAAAGAACAGCAGGTGCAGGTGAATAGACGAAGGTTTGTTGCACTAAACCTGGATTGCCTCCATTTTGGGGTGGGAAGATGGATGGAACAGGGGACAACACACTCAGGGACAGGAGATCAAAATGGTAGGTGTTGTGATGATGATGATGAAATAACAGGATAGTTTTGAGTTTCTGCCCTTTGCCTGCTTTTCCTCCCATCACAAAATTCTCAAGATAAGCCACCATCCACTTAACATCTTTTTTTGGTGGTTGCATCCCCAGGAAGTCCACAGGGCTTCACAGCTAATACTGCAATTTAATTATCTGGTAGATTGCTTGGTTAAACTGCCAGACATTACCATTATCAGCTAAAAAGGATCTTACATGGAAGCCTCTAGGCAGCATCCTTTAGTTACTGCCCTCAAATCAATGACTCTGGGATACTCCTCTGAAATCAGAGGAATTACTACTTTCCTATCTCTTGCAGTTGGAGGTGGTTGTCAGATTGCATTTCTGGGCTCAGAAGAAGGGGATTGTATCAGGAACCTTGTTTTTGTGGCAAAACTTGTTCCAGAGCCATGATAATAAAGGAATAAGGTACCAATAGAGACACTCGTCCTAGGTTTGTAGAACTTGGGAAATATTAACTACTTGATGTCATTGTGCAGTAAAGTCATAAAGAATATTCACCTGCAGCTTCTTCCACCTTCTGTCCTTCACTGTGGACGAGAAAGCTCAAATTAACTCTGCTTTTTACATATTATCTTTGTCTTCCAAGCTCATCTTCCTATACCTCTTTCAACATTTGAAGATGCTGCAAAGTTATAAAGAACATATCCTGAAAAACATAGTTTGCATATGGACAATAATGCATTATGCTCTTTAAAACTTACCTTCTTTCAGAGTAGTGAGGATGGAAGAGGAGGGACAGATTTATATCTCTATTTAGGTGTATGATTTACTTTGACTATGAGGTTCATTCAGAGAAAAGTTAAATGAGAAGGAAGGACTACATTGGATATTGCCAATATCTTAATGACTTGAAAGGTAATAATATATATCTTCGCTGCACATGTTGTTTTTGGCAATAATGATAAGGAATGTTGGGACAATGCATCAGGACATTATATCAATAACAGTGTCAATGCATCAATAGGCAGCTGCAAATAAGAGAGGAAGGGAAGACTTTTATATGAGCTAGCATCTTATGGACCAAATTATCTAAAAATGTAATTCTGGCATTTTTTGGTTCGTTGTTGATTCTCAGATATGGGCAGAAATTTTGCAGCCCAGTTTCTTTAAAGGGCTTTCACTTAATAATATCAGTTGGTGATACTCTAATAAATAATAGTTAAAGAATTTCCATGAGAAAAAATAGAGTTGGATTATTAACACATTAATGATAGGCACATCATGTGTGAAGTTTCTGATATATGGTGCATGCATGCACAATGTGTATACATATATACATAAAAGTATCTGTTTTAATTAATATTCAGCATCATTGGCAATATTTAAAGTAGATCAGGATTTGGAAAGCAATGTGATAATCTGATAAAATATTAATTGGAAATTGTATCTTCAAATAATCAATATTGCATCATTAGTTTTACAGCCAGTAATTTGCATGATATTTGGGCAATAGATCTGGTAATAAAGTTACATGAGACTGTGGAAAAGAAAACGTAATAATTTTATCACAACAGATTGCTGCAACCCTTGATCCATAATAAGTTATTCAACAGGTAGAAAGTTGAATTCATTTCTAGGGCTACCATCTCTGAACTTAAATTAGAACAATTAGTAGCTTATCTTTCTCCTTGTCTAACAAGGAAAATACCAAGATAAGCACTGATAGGTGTTTTAAAAATTAACATTCTGTTTCTTTTCCACCCCTTTTTATTAGTGGCGGCACCTGACCTGTTGGACCCCAAATCTGCCACTCAGAACTCCAAGCCACGGCTGTCATTTTCTACCAAGCCCACTGTACTTGCTTCACGCGAGGAAAGTGATACAACTATTAATGTGATGAAATGGAAGACAGTATCAACCATTTTTCTAGTTGTGGTTTTGTATTTAATTATTGGAGCTACTGTATTCAAAGCCCTGGAGCAGCCACATGAAACCAGCCAGAGAACAACTATTGTGATCCAGAAGCAAATGTTTGTGTCACAGCATGCCTGTGTGAATGACACCGAACTAGAAGATCTAATTCAGGTAATTTCCTATACTGAAATGTGTTCTTGCTATATATTTAAATAAATTTTTGGCACAGTAATTTGAGTTACGTTGTAATGTATAAAAAGCATTGCTAATCCCAATTTGGTTACTAGGCTTGCATTCAACACAATCTTTCCATTAAATGCTACTCTTGTGTTTCCTAAATCGCTATTCATTGGCAGATGTAATCCAGTGAACTTCTGTTATATTGGGTCAGTTGCAAACTGATTTACTTGGAAAACAAGACAGAAAATATTATTTCTGGGCAAAAGTGAGGGGATTTTGGTTTTAACATCTCACTTTTTACTTGGATATTTATATTCATTCTTTACTTCTTCTCTGCTACTTAGACTACCACTATTACATGGAAAACAGTGCCAAATCATTATACTAAGAGTCCCATATATGTTATTTTAAAATATTCTTGCAAAGTTTACATTATGTTCTCATGTTGTGATTGGATTCATCATAGAAACTTACGTTTTTCTTGTTTTTTAGAAACTTGTCATCTGTTTCTACTAACCTGTCATCTTTTATGATTACTTTATTCTGCTTGAAAACACACTATGTTGAGGACAAGAGCTCAGTTGCTCATTCATAGCAAGATCAGTTTTGCTTCAGTGATGGTGTTTCCTTGTATGATTGAACATATAAACATTATTTCAGAACTTTTTTCAGAAAGATTTCTTGCTCCTAGTACATTATTAATGCACTGTTTAGAATAAAATGGAATACTTTATTGGCAACGTGTGATTAGACACATGAGGAATTTGTCTCCAGTGCAAATGCAAGCTCTCAGTGTACATGCAAAGCAACAGGGTGAAAATAATCATAATAATGATACCAATAAAGTGGGTAATGAAGAAAATGAGAAGGATAATAATACTACTACAGCCATACAATGTGGGGTCTGTAGATATTTTCTCAATATTCCTTCTGAACCAAATTATAACATTTGTCTTTAAAATAAATTTAATAATAAATAAATTATATATATACACACAAACACACACACACACACACATATAATTACATATATAATATAATTATATATATAATATGTATAATTTACTTTATATATATATATAATATAATTATATATATAATATGTATAATTTACTATATATATATATATATATATATATATATATATTTGTTTTCTGAGGTTTTCACGGGTGTTTGTATATAGGTCTTTGGTTGTTCGGGTTTTCTCCCGTGTAAAATTGGAAGTGTCTTGGCGACGTTTCGGCGAAGTCTCATTCGTCATCTTCAGGCTTCAGCTTCGTGCTTCTGGGAGCAATGTGTGATCGCAGCTGTTTCTTCCTTTTAACTGCTAGTGGGGGTTTGAACTGATTGGGTGGGAGCTTGGCTGTGCTCTGATTGGATGGGGTTTTTTCTGTGCTCTGATTGGCTGGGGGTGTGTCCTGTGTTGGTGGGGGCTTGGTTGTGCTCAGTCTAGTCTGTGCTGCAGGGGGATTTGAGCTGGTGAGCTGCATAGCTGTTGTTTGGCTTTGTGGTCGTGCTACATCTTCATAGTGGGTGTCAGTCTGCTGCATGAATGGATTGGAGGGGTTTGAAATGGCTAATGTTGCATATAAGTTGTAAAATATAAGTTGTAGGTCTTTGGTTATTCGGGTTTTCTCCCGCGTAAAATTGGAAGTGTCTTGGTGACGTTTCGACAAAGTCTCATTCGTCATCTTCAGTCTTCAGCTTCGTGCTTCTGGGAGCAATGTGTGATTGCAGCTGTTTCTTCCTTTCAAACCCCCACTAGCAGTTAAAAAGGAAGAAACAGCTGCAATCACACATTGCTCCCAGAAGCATGAAGCTGAAGACTGAAGATGACGAATGAGACTTTGTCGAAACGTCGCCAAGACACTTCCAATTTTACGCGGGAGAAAATCCGAATAACCAAAGACCTACATACAAACACCCACAAAAACCTCAGAAAACAAATAATATAAGTTTATTATATAATTTATATCATTATAAAATAACATAAATAAAGCACAATGTATGCATTATGCTTCAGCAAATTGGCAAATAGCTGCTTCAAAATGAGGAATAATTGGCTGAAGCAATCATACAAGTTCAAAAATGCTGAATTTTATTTATATATATTGTCAAGAGAAAAATAGATTGGTGGAAACATCCATGATGAATCCAGGCTTCTTTTCCCTTCTTGCTAGAAAATTTCTCTAAGCAAAAGATACATCTAAATATTCTCAAGTTAAAACCCCATCAATCCACATTTCATAATGATATTTTTTTATATTACTTCACCTTTCGTGGATAACAGGTCATCCATGATCCTGATAGATCACTTTGAATTTTGCTGACACGGGTAAAACTACTCACAAGATTAATTTAAAAAAGATTAAGTCAGCTCATTCCTAGACCAGTAGTCTTATCTAGCAGAGAAATCCAAAGCTATTAGCTACATTTTAAAACAAATGTGACTATATAAAACTGACCGATATAGCTATTTAAATTTATCATGAATCTCAACCTTTGATGGCACTTAAAAGGTAACTTCCTGAAGCTCTGTTCCTTATCAACCACTCAAAAGACAAAACAAAATCTTTAAATCAGGGGTGTCCAATCTTGACAACTTTAAGATCTGTGGACTTCAATTCCCAGAATTCCCCAGCCAGCCCCCACCAGCTGCCAATTCTCAGAGTTGAATGAGAGGATCACATCTATCAAAGTACCCACCATCTCTGTGCTGTGCTAATATACTTGTTCCCTCTGGAACAAGATTCCCCCCTGAGATGTGGATAGATCTGGTGACCCCCTCACTTCATTTGGTTTACCATCTTTATCTTTTATTGGTATTAGTTTAATTTATTTGATTGTTCTGAGCCACCCACAGCTGTTCAAGGTTGGGCAGCAAGCAAGTTTAATAAATATAATGTACCCAACAATGTGAAATCACAGCTGCAGTCTTTAGCTCTGTTGGCCTTTATAAGGATCTTCTCAAGAACCTATCTTGTGGTAATGTATCAGCATAATATATCCAAACAGTGTGGCCTTTTTTAATTGATGTGCAGATCTTCTAAGGTTTTTCTTTTTTGTATGGCACCTATTGTGTCACCACAGGACCCACCACATGATCAACTGTCTACTGTATTTGCCATAATCTTTCAACTTTGATTTTCAAAGCTTGATACTTAGTAATCCTTTCCGATTCTTTGTGTTCTGTTATATTATATCCTGGTATTATTACCACATCAATTATCCACACTTTTGGTTTTCAAACACAGTTAAATCCGGTGTGCTATGTGCCAAGACTTTTATCAGTTTGTATTTGGAAAGCCTACAATATTCTAATTTGCTAATTTTTAACCACTGTTTCAACTATATGTTCCTACCAGTTTTTGGTTACGGCACATGATGCTTTTTATAGATGTTCCAGTAAATAATTTTGGCAACTGTGGCATTATCATTAATATTATTATGGTTGATCACAGAGTGATCAGAGTATTTAGATTGGATTTGGCATTTGATCCACTTGCCAAGTCCTTCTCAAGGACCCATAATCATCAGATGTTATTTGATGGTGTTAAAGATATCATTGCATAATGTAAGCTGTTCCCAGTGAAGCTGCATTTTGAAATTGAATGATAGGGATTCTGTCAGTGCTGATGGTATTCATGTAGTGCTCCAAATGATTTGGGATTGCACCCAAGACACCTATTATTATCGGTACTATCTTTGCTTTCTTTTGCCATTGTCAGTCTACTTCTATTTTTTCTCTTCTGTTCTGCTGTCCCCAGGTACTGCCATGTCGGTTATCCAGACTTTCTTTTGCCTTTCTTACTTTATTAGGCTTGGGGTATTATGAGGCAGGTGCTTGTCTGCTTGTATTCTAAGTCCCAGACTTCGCATCTTCCATTTTTTATTAATTTCTTTATTTTGTGGTCCCACCAGTTCTTGCTTGCAAAGAACAGTATTTCTTGCATATATGAAGTTGCTACTTTTTCAGGTTTTTGTGGTCAGTCTGTGCTATCTTCTTGCAAAGGCTAACTATGTGGTCCATTGTCTTTTCAGTTTTTTTTTTTTAGATGTGGCATTTGCTGTCTGTTGCTGTCTACTTGCATAGATGTGTTCTTAAGGCTTGGCCTTATGCAGCCACAATTAGCCCCTCTTCAACTCTACTGCTCTTAGTCTTTGCCAGGTCTTGTTATCTGTTTCCCACTGGTTTTTTTTTTAATACACTGGCCATATAATACACTGGCAATATAATAATGTCTCTTTCCTATTCTGCAGTTGGTCTTTCTTGTAGGCCAGTTTGGTCTCTCCAATACTCACCAATCCTTCATGGTATATTAGCTTCAATGCCTCTTCTTCACTGTCCTTTAGATAGTCTCCCTGTGTTCTTTTTTCTTGTTCAACTGTCTGGGTATATTTGCAACATTGCTACATTATCGTTATGTTATTATTATGGTTGATTGCATAGTTAGTCACATGTTTAGACTGGATTTGGCCTTTTTATTCACTTATTGAACTCTTCCCAAGGATCTGGGATTATAATATATTAATAATAATACATTATGGTTTGTCAATTATTAATATAAACCCTGAGATTGTCATCTATAAGGAGTTGACATAATTATCCCCTCCTTGGAAATAAAACCCACCCAGATATTCTAAAGGAACTTTTGTGAATGTCTGTAAAGTTTGATTTTTCCATTAAGTTTTGGAGGCAGAGTTGTGCCTGTTGTGACTATTCTTCTACATGAGTTATTCTGTGGTTCTGTATGGTTAGACTTTCAGTTTATGTGTAGTTATATTGTAATCTACATTTTTTTAGTTTTGATATTGATTGTGTTGCTGATTATATTATATTTATCTTGTCTACTTCTTTTCCCAAGGTATGAAAGTTGGGGGAATTTACACTCCTCAGAGCTGATGTGGTTAGAATGCTTAAAAGTCCTGTAAAATGAATGGGCAAATGAATGGATGAGTGTATGTTATCCAGGAAGGCAGTGTCTACCTGTTTGATTCAAATAATGCTGTCCAGCTTAACTGCTCTGCTTCTTTTCATTGTAGGCAAATGACTCTATTCCATCTGATTATGGTGCTCTCTGCAGGAATGCCTCTTCCCCCTCCAGTCACTTTCTTTCATGGAAGTCCAGGAGTTTAAGGTTATGATGCAGAAAAGCTTTCTGATGAAAGTCTGCAAAGTGGCTGAACTACTATTAAGAAACACACAATTAGGAATAGAAGAGTTATAAATGTGATTAAATAGATGTGCTTAGTTCAAGATCTTAGATATCAACTTTCCAAGGCACTTTTTCACCATAACCATTGAAAGGAAAGCTAGTGATTAATTAGTATGATGAGACTGACTCAGGCACTGGTATTTTGGAAAAAGAAAGTGCCAGTTGTGTCACAGAGATATCATAAGTATCCAGTTGATCTGCCTTGGAAGTAGGGATGCTTCAAGCTTTGCTTATATATTTGTATAAAGTATTTAATCTGTAAGACTCTGGGGGAAGATTTAGACCAGCGGTTCTCAACCTGTGGGTCGGGACCCTGTTGGGGGTCGAATGACGATTTGCCAGGGGTCGCCTAAGACCATCGAAAATATGGGAAGTATACTTGCGAGTCGAAGAATCGCGCTCCAATTGTTGACTCCACAAGCCAGCTGCAGGCTCTTCAAATCGCTAGCCGAATTCGGCTTCAGGCGCGATGAATTAAAAAAGAGAGAAATCTTTGCCCTGATGTCTCCCTCTCAAGCCAGCTGCAATCACTCCCAATCACTAGCCTAATCTGGCTTCAGGCGCAATAAACTTAATAGGGGAGGAGTCTCCGCTTTAATGCATCCGTCCTCAAGGCAATCGCAAGCAGTTCAGATCACTAGCCAATACGGCTTCAGGCGCGATAAATTCAAAACAAAAATAATTTTATGGTTGGGGTCACCACATCGTGGGAAATTGTATTAAAGGGGTCGCCACATCGTGGGGAATTGTATTAAAGGGGTCGCAGCACTATAAAGGTTGAGAACCACTGACTTAGACAGAGGTTTGAGCTTGTTGCTTGGCTCCCAGATGTTTCATTATCAGACTAGGTAATATATTCAGTGGGTTTTTTTGTGAAGTGTCTTGTTAATATAGACCCTGGGTGGTCGGATGGTCTTGTGACTGGTTGAGTCCCAGGATTGGTTGAATCATAAGACTGGATCAAAAGGCTGGATCACAAAGACAAGACAATTCACCCCAAAATCCCACTGAAGATGTTATCTAGTTTGGTAACGAAACATCTAGGAGGAAAGCAGCAAGCTCGGCCTAAGTCAACTACAAACTACAAATATTCTCTACAATTTCTAACTCTGGATGAAGAAGTTATATAACAGGTTTAAAAAAGAATAATGGAGTAGTTTGTATATGAATCCCAGAATTAAAACTGAAATTATTGTTGACAGGTAAACATGATAAATATGTTGCAGCTGAGGTTGAAATGCAAAGGATTCAATCTATAATTGTTAGTCTCTATGTTCCAAAGGAATATAAAACAAAGTTTTTTTAATCATCTTATGAATTAATTATGTTTTTATATGAAAACTGATGTATCATGAGAGACTGGAGGACTGGAATGGGGTCAGTCTTCCACAACTTGAGAAAACTTCAGATAAAGAAATTAAATTTAACCAAGGCAAATTACCAAAATCTGTTTTTATGGACTCTTGGAGACAGAGATAATGACAGATGCAAATATTACATGTCAGATTAAATTTCAACAATTATCTATGCTAACTGTGAGAGAAATTGAGACAAAATTGAAATATGTGAATGAGAAGAATTCTGAATTTGCAAATAAATCTGAGAAATGGTTGGCTGAGAAAGGAAAGAGAAAAGAAAATGATGTTGAAAATAAGATAAGGACAATGCAAATATATAGAAAATTGACTGACTATTATTCTAATTTGTATAAAACACAAGATACTCATTTAGGAACAAATGGAGGAATAACTTAGCAAGACAAAATTTACCAAAACTTTCAAAATCCCAGAGATAGATTGTGTCCTGTATCTACAATGGATATTTTGGAAGTTATAAAAATATTTTGCAGGTGACATCACACTGCTTATTGAAACAAAGGGGTACTTGCAAGAAATGTCCATCAGTTTAGATAATAATGCCAACAAATTGGCTCAGATATAAATTTTGAGAAGACTAAGTTCATGAAAATTGGAAGCTCTCAGTATAATATGCTTATAACAGACTGTGACCAGGCTATAGAACAAATACAAAAATTTACTTATCTTGACAGTATTATATCTATCGATGGGAGTACAGATAAGGATATTAAGTATCAAATTGGAATGGCAGTGGCCGTGTTTCAATGCATGTACCAAGTCAGACTTACACCAGCCATAAATATTACCATAAAGATAAAACTCTTTAAGAGTGTTGTACCAACTGCAATATATGCTTGTGAAACATGGCAGAGTACAACCAAGATGATTACATAGTTAAATGTTTTCCAAAAATGCTCCTTGAGAAGAATCCTCGGTGTCTCATATCACGATCCCATCACTAATAAAGAGGTGCTACAAAGATCAGATTTAGATCTGATCTAAACACCTAGAACACCTATCAAGAACTGTGAATGAACATTGAATGCGAATTGTTGGTTATATCTTACATACACTTAAAGACTGGCATCCCAGAATTGCACTATGTTGGATACTTCATGGAAGAAAGAGGAAAAGAGGCTGGCCTCAGAAAACTTGGTTCCAACACTTAAGAAGTTTTTAAGATAATGAATTCCCTTGGAATGAGGTTGAAGATGCTGCAAATGATGAAAACCAAAACACTTGCTGCCCAATGTGCTCTGCACAGGACATGATGATGATGATATGATGATAAAAATATTAAAACAGGGAGGTCACCAGGTTTGGATGGACTACCAGTTTTGAAGATCAACTTTTGCAACCACTTCAGAAATAATGAATTCTATTTTACAAGGAGATGCAATGCCAACATCTTGGAAAAAAGTCAATATTATATTGTTACCAAAGGCAGGACAAAATTTAACTTCTATTAAAAAATATAGACCAATTTCTTTATCGAAGAAGGATTACAAAGTTTTTTCATTAACTTTAACAGGCAAGACTGAAAAGTTTTTACAAGAGTTTATTTAGGAAGATCAATGTGGATTTCCACCTAAAAGACAATTAAAAGACAACATGAGAACTATACTGGATATAATGTAATATTTATAACAACATAATGATAAACAAGTCTTATTAAAAGTTTTAGTTGTTGAAAAAGCTTTTAATAAGCTGAACTGCTTCTTGTTTAAAGTTCTGGAAGTTTTTGGTGAGAATTTTCTTCATGGAATCAAGTTGATATATACATCTCAAAAGGCTTGAATTACAGTTAGAGGTAATTTGACTAAACCGTATGATATCCAAAAGGACACAAGACTCTGTCCCCTTTGTTGTTTGTTTTGATTCTCAAAGTTTTGAATAGATACATTAGACAAGGTGAAAATACAATGGGTCTAAAAATTTAAAAAATGAGACCTTTAAATTGAAAGCTTTTGCTGATGATTTGGTTTTGATCTTACTGGACAATCTGAAGGGGATTGAATCTTTATTGATGAAACTGATTTTTTCTTTGGTGAAAAAATTGAAAGATATTGGCATATTAGCAGGTTTTAAGAGTAATAAATAGAAAACAAAGTTGTTGGTTAAAAGTATGACTATGCAAAATTAAGATATTCTGATGAAGAAATCTATTTCAAAATTGAGAAAAAGGTTAAATATTTGGTTGTTACTTTGTCTAATATAAATTGTTCAGAGTTGTTGTTTCAAAATAACTATGTCAAAGTATAGAATGGAGTTTAAAATGATATGCTGATATGGAAAGCATTGTAATTTTGGGAAGAATTTGTGTGATTAAAATAAATGTTTTACTTATAATGTTATTTTTATTCCTGACTATACTCATACTGATAACTGATTTACCATTTAAGCATTGGCAATAAATGGGTTCTTGAGCCAGCATGGCTGGGTAATGATGAAGAAAAAAGATAAATCACAATTATAAATGTAGATAAAGCTGGTGTATTGGAAAGTTTTTACACAAGGTGTTTTCGTTAGGAAAAGATTATGTGATTGGTCTAAAACTTTGCTACTGCTACAGCTTGGGATCCAAGCAGTGGTTCAGTCAACATCAATTTAACTACTGTATGAACTGAATCAGTGACAATGTTCATATCTACCAGAGTAATGATCAATTAAAAGAATTTTGAGGAAGTTAGATTTTCAAGCTCACCTTTTCTTATAAAGTAGTAATTATTCAGGAAGGTAGAAGTAACACAAATAAATTTGTGATTAATTTTGAATGGTGACAATGTTGGCACTCCCATAATTAAGTCTAAAGTCAGCAAACTGTAAAATATGCTGCATGTGTTCTTATTTTAGATTCAAATAAGATGAAATATAAAATACTATTAAATTACAATGAATGTAATTATACCACAGCCTCTATATATCTTGTTGTCTATATTTCTGGACCACAGAAATTCCCAGAGCACCACTGATGGCAGCTATAATTCAAACTATCTTGAAAATATCAGGTTAGGATATTGTTACATGCTGATTTGAATTATAGGTAGTCATCGACTTACAACCATAATTAAGCACAACATTTATGTTGCTAAGTGAGAGTTGTTAAGTGACTTTTGCCCCATTTTTAGGACTTTCCTTGCCACATTCGTTAAGTGATTCACTGCAATTGTGAAGATAATTACTCAGTTGTTAAGTGAATTTGGCTTTCCCATTGACTTTGGTTAGCAGTAGGTTGCAAAAGGTGATCATAAATCCTAAATATGAGCCAGTTGCCAAACATCTGAATTTTGATCACATGACCAGTCATCTGATTTGAATTGACCATTGCCTGTCCAGTAAAACTCACTGATGCAAAGGATATTTAGATTCACACTAATCATTTCCCTTTTTGCAATTTAAAGTTTCCCAAGGGTGAAACTCTTTCATCATGGGCCCCATCAATGGTTGGGCTTCCTGAAGACTTTCCTCCAACAATGTCATAAAGTCTACTAAAAGCTAGCTTTTGCTCTTCTCCAGTAGCTTTCAGGCTATCATCCAGCCTGGAGGGTCCTCTGTTGGTATCCATATCTGAATCACTGAGTTATTGCCATAAAGTATTCTGGTGAGATTTTTTACAAGGTAGTTCACCATTGCTTTCCCTCCCCATTTATCCAGGCTTGGGAATGGCATATGGTTGATGAATCAACCATATGGCTGGGTTGAACAACTAATTAGAAATAATAATAACCCTTCCAGGTAGCAATTCTATCATACATAATACACAGCTGTTATTTGTGGTGAATCTGGATGCATTTCTTTGTGACAATGACATAACACATTTCTTCAGTAGTCAAGCACTGTTTATTTATTTCCTGAACACTGTTTTCATTATGAACAATTATCCTAAATTTGAGTTAATTGTATGGGTTCACTACTATTTCTATAGTGCAGAGCTACAGGATAAACAATGGATAATTAACTGATTTTAGAAATTGGAATGGCACCCACATTTAGGATAGCATCAAAATATGCCAGCTAGGATTGTATTGAAATACTCCTACTTTTATGGAGGATAAGAAAGAAATAATTGTTAATTCTTATCTTTTAGGTACACTACCCTATTCTACATGATTAGCATTTTAGCATCATCCTTTTAGATTTATCTTTCTGAAGGTGCGCTTCACTTGTAAAAAGCTATTCTGCTTCTCTGTTTTGTTGTAGGTTCTGTCTGTCAATGCTTTAGCCTCTAAATATCTGAAGACACTAAAGCAGGGGTAGTCAACTTTTTTATACCTACCGCCCACTTTTGTATCGCTGTTAGTAGTAAAATTTTCTAACCGCCCACAGGTTCCACAGTAATGCACCGTGTATCGTCATCTGCGCATGCCTCTTGCGCATCGTGGATTGGGTTTGGGGGGGGGCACCGGCTACCAGCTCTGCTTGTCTGTTACAGCTGGGTGGTGTGGGGGGAGATGCACGAGCTATTCTGGGATGAGGCTCTTTTGTTTGCAGTCGCACTATAGTGCTACTTAGTTTCACTTACGTAACGTGAACTAAACTTATGTGATACAAATAGTATATTTTTAGAAATTTAAATTGTCACAGGGAATTTTATGAAAACCTAATGAAAATATTTTTGAATAATGCTATGAAAATTTTTTAAAAAGTCAATTAAATTAAAAGAAAGGAAAATGCTTCAGTATCGGACAAAACCCCTACTGCCCACCATGAAAGCTGGAACGCCCACTAGTGGGTAATAGGGACCAGGTTGACTACCATTGCACTAAAGGGACTATTATTTTTTTTTTACCATGTTCATTCCGGGGCAAAGAGTTTGCATTTTTCATACTCATCCCCATATGTACAACTATGAAAGTCAATTTCAGCAGTGAAAGCTTTGTGTATTACTTGGACCCTTTAATAAACACAGACAGCAATCTTTTGTAAATGTTATATTGCCCTTTTATAGGTTTCATTGAGTGATCAAAACTGGGGGAGTGGTTTTTGAAAAAGAAGATCAAGTTTGTTCCACAGTTCTTTTTATTAGGAATAATTCCAGATTGCACTGTTATAGAGACAAAACTGATTTTGAACTTAATAACTGCTGCAAGACTATTGATTGCACAATATTGGAAGAAAGAAGACTTACCTACAATTGGAGAATGGATTAGTAAAGTATCAAATTTAGCAGAAATGGCAAAAATTTCTGCCTACTTGAAAGACTGTACACAAGAAAAATATATTTTGGAATGGAGGAAGTGGATTGATTATATTCAAAATAAGTATCAGATTAAAAAATATCAATTAGTTTTTGAGTGAAGTTAGGAATTGCTATGTATTAGTTTAAGAAAGAAGGGAATTGATAGTGTGATGGTGTGAAATGGAATATGTTTTATGTTATATTTTAGATTATGTTTGTTAGTTACAATACCCTGTATTCTGTTCTGGGAAGTCTCGGGGGGGGGGAGGGGAGAAATGGGGGGGGGGAAAGGGGAAGATTATAAATTGATTGGTTGCCATTGTACAGGAATAATGGTAGAATTAAACAAGTTGGAATGGTGTAAAGTCGGGACTGCTCGGTAACCACTCCCGAAGGGAAAGGGTAAGGAAAGAGGAGTAAAGAAGGAAGAAAGTAGGTAGGTAGGTGGGTAGGTAGGAAAGAAGGGAGGGAGAAGAAAGGATAGGAGGAGAAGAAGAAGGAGAAGATAGAGGGTTAGAAAGGATGGTAGTGAGAAGTGGGAAAGAGGTGGGGAAGTAGGAAAGCGAGGAGAAGGATGGTGGGGAAAGTTGAAGAAGGATGAGAAGGGAAGAAAGGATTAAGGGAGGGAGTGGCGGTCGAGCAGCCCTGATTGAGTATAATTTGAGTATAGGATTGATTGTTGGATAAGTGATTGTATTGTACACTGGTCAAATTGTGGGAATTATTATGGAAAATAAAAATTTTGATTAAAAAAAAAAAAACCTGGGGGAGTGGTGCGGTGGCCTAGAGGTGGCGTTCTCACCTTACAATCATGAGGCTGTGAGTTCAATCCTAGGTGGAGGTAGATATTTCTCCCTCTGGGCACAATGAGAATATATCTGCTGTGAACTCCGCATTGGCTACAGGAAGGATATCCGGCCAGTAAACACTCAGCTCCATTCAGTTCCCACAACTCGACTCCGAAGCAAGGGATTATGGGATCATTAAAAGACAAAAAATAAAATAAAATTGAGTGATCAAAATTGGGAAGTTATTTGCAAACATATCATGCCATTTTTTCTCTCCTTTGGACTAAATATGTTCTTACTAAGCTAGTTATCAGCTTGCGGAAAGGTTACATTATTTAAAAATCTTGTTCATGAAAGTTTTGCCTATGTTTTCTTGCTAGTTGTATCTTTGTTTGTTTGTTTTGTCTCAAGGGCACAGACTCCTTTGCACAGTAGGCTAATAAAATGCATGGTGACAACAAGCCAATCATGCTGGATCCACCAACTGAGTCATGATTTAATACTAATGTAGTTGGTTACCACTGGAATGAATTAGGCCAGAATATTGTTCTGAAATCAGAAATATGAAGAGCTGAAGGAGTTGACCATTTAAGGCTACAAGAAGTTTGACACCACACTAGTTTCCCAAGAAGTTTTATGTTAACAGGGTGCTCAATCATATTGCCACATATATCAGAAATTAAATGGTTTAATGGGCTATTAAATGTTATAAAGTGACAAAATACATTTGTAAAATCACACAATCAAAATAGAGTGTCATGCAATGGATCCAAAGTGAGGCAGAATTGCATGAATGATTTTCATTTCTGGACATTGAAAGATGTGGTTGGTGACCTGTAAGGCCTGGATAATACAGTACTGGAAGCCCATAATAAAATACAAGTTATTTTATAAAGTGGTATTGGTATCTTATAAAATAGTAAAACTTATAAAGTGTATTGATCTAATGCATTATGATACTCATACTTCTACTCAGTAGGAAGAATGTCATCATTTATGGTATTGAGATCAGAAATATTGCCACCAAAAAATGAAAGATTTGATATGAAGCATCAAGTTTGCTAAATGAAACACAAATCCATTTTCAATTGCTAAAGGAATGTGCACATTATTTTGTTATACAATTTGATTAATAAATAAATCACTCTTTAGTTAATCCCTTGTTGTCTTTTACAGTGATACTGAAATAATATTAAATACTGTGGATATTACTTATTATAACTTTACCTGAAATGAAATATTTTATAACACATACAAGTGTTGTTTGGGAAGTGTGTAACTGTTTATTTCCTGAATTAATTTGTGTACTAGATGGCAGTTATTATAAAATAACTTAAAGTCATTAAATTTAAGTCATTAAGTGACTTAAATGACTCTTAATATGGCGGTACAATTCTACAGTAAAATATAAGCAAAGCAGCATTGTTTAAGTTAAGATATGTATGTCAGGATACACTTTTTAAAAATAAAGCAACTTTTTTTTTAAAAAAAATATTTTCTCTACAATTTTTTCTCAAATGGTTTCACAGGTACTCTTCCTCTGGGGAAAAAAAAGTTACGAAATGCAGTAATGAATGCAATAGATTGATGGACCCATGCAAAACTAGGGGCGATCTTGAACAAGCTGATCCATTCATCCTTACCAGATTCTATCTCTTCACCTGTTTCCCCAGCTCAGTCCTTACTCTTAGTGAGGAGCTTCCCTTGCTTCTCACAGATTTATTTATTTATTATTTATTTATTTATTCATACTTTTATACCGCCCTATCTCCCTAGGGACTCAGGGCAGTGTACAGCCATATAAAAAACACATAAATATACAAAGTAAAACATTAATCTAAAAAACTTATTAAATAGGCCAAATATTTAAAATAGACATATAAATAATAAAACCCGGTTAAAATTTAGTTTTAAAATTTTAAAAATATTAATAAAGCCCCAAATTAAAATTTGACACTATTATGCCAGTCCCGCTTGAATAAATAGGTGTGTTTTGAGCTCACGACGGAAGGTTCGAAGATCAGGCACTTGACGTAAGCCAGGGGGAAGTTCGTTCCAGAGCGTCGGTGCCCCCACAGAGAGGGCCCTGCTCCTGGGGCCACCAGCCGACACTGTTTGGCGGACGGCACCCTGAGAGACCCTCTCTGTGAGAGCGTCTGGTCGGTGGGAGGCATAAGGTAACAGCAGGCGGTCTCGTAAGTACCCGGGTCCTAAGCCATGGAGCGCTTTAAAGGTGGTAACCAAAATCTTGAAGCGCACCCAGAAAACCACAGGAAGCCAGTGCAGGCTACGGAGTAGTGGTGTTACGTGGGAGCCACGAGCGGCTCCTGTTACCACTCACGCAGCCGCATTCTGGACTAACTGTAGCCTCCGGGTGCACCTCAAGGGCAGCCCCATGTAGAGAGCATTGCAGTAATCCAACCTATATGTAACCAGAGCGTGAGTGACCGTGCATAAGGCATCCCGGTCAAAGAAGGGACGCAACTGGCGGACCAAGCGAACTTGGTAAAAGGCCCTCCTGGAGACGGCCGCCAGATGTTCATCAAAGGACAGCCGTCCACCAGGAGGACGCCCAAGTTGCGAACCACCTACTTTGGGGCCACTAACTCGCCCCGAACAGTCAGCCGCGGATGCAGCTGACTGTACCGGGGTGCCGGCATCCACAGCCACTCCGTCTTGGAGGGATTGAGCTTGAGTCTGTTTCTCCCCATCCAGGCCCGTACAGCTTCCAGACACCAGGACAGCACTTCGACCGCTTCGTTGGGGTGGTCCGGGGTGGAAAGGTACAGCTGAGTATCATCAGCGTACAGATGATAACTCACCCCGAAACCACTGATGACCTCACCCAGAGGCTTCATATAGATATTGAACAGGGTAGGCGAGAGAATCGACCCCTGAGGCACCCCACAAGTGAGGCGCCTCGAGGACGACCTCTGCCCCCCCGTCAACACCGTCTGCGACCGGTCAGAGAGATAGGAGGAGAACCACTGATAAACGGTGCCTCCCACTCCCAATCTCTCCAACTGGCGCAGCAGGATACCATGGTCGATGGTATCAAAAGCCGCTGAGAGGTCTAATAGGACCAAGGCAGAGGAGCAACCCCTGTCCCTGGCCCTCCAGAGGTCATCCACCAACGCGACCAAAGCCGTCTCCGTGCTATAACCGGGTCGGAAGCCGGACTGGAACGTGTCTAGATAGACAGTTTCCTCCAGGTGCTGGGGGAGCTGCCATGCAACCACACTCTCTACAACCTTTGCCACAAAGCGAAGGTTGGAGACTGGACGAAAATTTCCCAAAATAGCTGGGTCCAGGGAAGGCTTCTTGAGGAGGGGTCTCACCACCGCCTCTTTCAAGGCGGCGGGGAAAACCCCTTCCATCAAAGACGCATTTATAATCCCCTGGAGCCAGCCTCGTGTCACTTCCTGAGCAGCCAGCACTAACCAGGAAGGACACGGGTAAACATGTAGTTGCATGTAACCTCCCCAGCAACCTGTCCACGTCCTGGACGTGACTATATGCTACAAAGCTTCCCCATGCAAAAAAATAACTCCCCACACCAGGGGTCTCCAACCTTGGTCCCTTTAAGACTTGTGGACTTCAACTCCCAGAGCTGAGAGACTCTGGGAGTTGAAGTCCACAAGTCTTAAAGGGACCAAGGTTGGAGACCCCTGCCCCACACAAAGGAAACAAGCACACACAAGCATCCCTACACAAACAGAAATATTTTAAGAGCAGATACACTCTAATCACATGGAAATACAATCTAGCAAAAAAAGCAAACCAATAAATCTGAGTGGCTGGTGAGACCTTACATTATGTTTAGTTTAACAAAACAGTAAGACTTCAAGCCTAGAAAAATATGATTGAATATACATTTGAGTAGATTATGAATACATTGGATTGACTATTACGCAATTTAATACTAGAAAGGATTATACATAGCATATCCTCTTATATTTATCATTTTTGTGTTATTCTGTATACAATATCTACAACATTTCCCCTTTTTTTGGAAACAGAACTTTGAAATTAATTGCAGCCATACAGTGCAAAAAATATTAAAAATTGCAGCCTAAACCATTAGCATAAAGGAATGCGAACATATTCTTACTTCTTTGCTTTTATTGTTCTGTTGGCCCTGTTTAAGATTATTCATTCCCTGCTGGAACACTTAACAGGATCCTTATTTTGATAATAAAGTCACTCAAAGTTGCTAAAATCTTGAATCACCATAGATGATCTCAATAGCTATGTCTGGGCAATGTTCTGCATCCATTTCTGGGATTCATTCCAACTTGTGGATTTTGAAAAAGTGGATAGGATGCGATCCACCTAAAAGAAGATAATATGGCAATGGAAGTTTGTGTCCTTATACACTAATACCCTGTAATTTACCTTGGGATGCCTTAGAAGCAGCAACTGATACAGGCTTGCATGCTGATAAGTGGGACCCATCATAATCAATTATTACCTTTACTACAACCACTACATTGGTGAGCAGTAGACTTCTACTTAAAAGTTTGCCTTTTAAAGCCTTAAATACATCAGCTCCCAGCTTTCATGAACAGCTACCTTCTCCAAGTAGAAACTTTTTGCCCGTATCCTTATCCTGAATGGGAAAAAAAAATACAGATTCTTACTGCATAAGAGGTGAAGTTGGTGCTTTATGGAAGGATGTTTTGTGATCTAGGATTATAAAATAGTCTCCGTCTCAGAAATAATCTTGGTTCTCTTTGAAAAAGCAGTTATTCCATTGATTCTTTGGAAATTGATAGGCCCTGCCTGCCTGATTATTGAAAGCAATTATGAGCTTTGAATTCTGGCAGTATATAAATATAAATATAGTAAATACATATAAACTTCTTCAAGGCTGGCTGAAAAAAGGATAGGTGATACTGTATCACATTGTCATACACTTCATTCTATGTTGATTTCTACTTTAAGATCATTAAGGCAAATTGTTGACATTGTTTTTTCATATATCAATTGTACTAAGTTTATGTAAGCAGTGTCCGTGCTTTGGTTGAACAATGCCTTAATTATTGCTTGCTGGAATACTGAGTCAAATGCCTTTTCGTAGTCAATGAAAGCCATGCACAGAGGCATGGTGTACTCGTGCCTTTCAATGACTGCTGGACAACCTGGATGTGATCCATTGGCCAGTAGCCACTTCTGAACCTTGCCTGCTCCTTTGGCTGAGCATCGTTTAATGTTCTCAATATTCTTGGCACAAAGAGCCTTGGAAAAGTACATGCTTGGCATTACAAGACACGATAGAAAGACCCGCACATGGATTAGAGAGAACCAACAAAAGTATACGATATCATCAAGAGAGTAAAAGAATTGAATTGGAAATGGGCTGGTCACACAACAAGAAGAACTGATGGCAGGTGGACCAAGGCAGTCATAGAATGGATTCGACTTGATAAAAAGTGTCCACGAAAAAGATCTAAAACAAGATGGATTGATGACATTATCAGGTATTGTGAGCCCAATTGGCAAAAGAAATCTCAGGACTGTATTGGTTGGAAGCATGTGGAAGTGGCATTCATTCTGCAGTGGATAGTCAATGGCTAAAATGCATATAAATGTAAAGAAATGGATATCTGGTTAATTGTAATTTTGTTTTTCTAAAATGCCAGCTTCAAAAAAATAATTAGCGGCAAAACCTTTTTGTTTATTAAGAAGTTCCAAATGTAAAAATTTGCTACAAATGTCTAGGAGAGAAGAAGAGTGCAATGCACTGGCAGTGTTCTTGCATAATTTCTTATTGTATTAAATTTTCTTAACATTATTTATTGATTGATTATTGATATTTTTCCCACCTCAATTCTTATAGTGTTATATATTTGGAAATATTTTTTTGTTAAAATGTATCCCACTTGTGATTTATGCAAAGTAATCCATTGATTGTTTCTTCTAGAAATTGAGTCTAGCACTTAGCTTATTTCTGAGCAAGACTCATCTCATTGAGTCTCTTGTAATCTCTTGGGTCTGCTAAGGGATTCATGGTGTCTTTTAGCTGAGTTTTTCTTAAAATTACATATCTGTAGCACATGTTCAGATTTCAGCTTCCAGAATTCCTATATTGTTTGCGCCCAATTTAATGTAAAGCTGATATATTTCAATTGAAGTTTTACTTAAATAACAGTAAGAAAAACACATATTTCAATGTATTGATACCTTATTTACATAGGCTATTTTCCCAGGGAAATTGGGACCCCAAAGATAAATGTTAGGTAAATGTAAATACATTAAATAAATCTGCTTGTGTCATGCCAGTATGAATTGAGTAGTTTTATAGCAATTGCCACCTATAATGCTCCATATGAAATGACTGATATATTACTAATGCTATAACATGTGTTTGTATGGAAATATCAGCCGGTCATAAATGTGCCATCATATAAATGTATCAATCGATAAATTGTTCTGGCCTAATTGTACAATGCTTTTAAAAAGTGGGCAAATGTGTATCAGTGAAAGTGATAGTATGGTTAATACCACTATATATCAGAAATAGGATTGAACTAGGGAATGAAACAAGTAATTAAATTTTTTTTTAAAAAAACAGAAAAAAAGAATATAAAATTAGGAAAAAACTTGCATAAAACACCCCTTTTCCAATATATAGAATAACAGAGTTGGAAGGGAACTTGGATGTCCTTTAGTCAATCCCCTGCTCAGGCAGGAAACCCTATACTATTTCAGACAATTGGTTGTCCAGTCTCTTCTTAAAACTGTCCAGTGTTGGAGCATTCACAACTTCTGGAGGCAAGTTGTTCCATTGATTAATTGTTCTAACTGTCAGGAAATTTCTCCTTAGTTCTAGGTTGCTTCTCTCCTTGATTAGTTTCCACCCACTGCTTCTTGTTCTACCCTCAGGTGCTTTGGAGAATAGCTTGACTCCCTCTTCTTTGTGGCAGCCCCTGAGATATTGGAACGTTGCTATCATGTCATCCCAGTCCTTCTTTTCAATTAACTAGACATATACAATTACAGCAACCATTCTTTGTATATTTTAGACTCCAGTCCTAATCAACTTTGTTGCTCTTCTCTGCACTCTTTCTAGAGTCTCAGTATCTTTTTTACATCATGGCAACCAAACTGGATGCAGCATTCCAAGTGTGGTCTTACCAAGGCATTATAAAGTGGTATCACTTCACATGATCTTGATTTAATCCCTCTGTCCATGCAGCGTAGAACTGTGTTGGCTTTTTTGGCAGCTGCAGCACACTGCTGGCTCATATTTAAATGGTTGTCTACTAGGACTCCAAGATCCTTCACACAGTTATTACTATTGAGCCAGGTACCACTTATACTATACCTATGAATTTGGTTTTTCTTGCCTATGTTTTTCACTATTGACTTTAATTTTGTTAGATAGTGTTCAATGTTCAAGTCTGTCAAGATCCTTCTGTATCTTAACCCTATGTTCTGGAGTGTTGGTTATTCCTGCTAGCTTGGGATCATTGGCAAATTTGATGAGTTCCCCATCTATCCCCTCATCCAAATCATTGATGAAGATGTTGAGGACTACTGGACCTAAAACAGAGACTTGGGATACTTGGGATATTTTTTAAAGTATTAAAGTATTAAAGTTAATTCTGCTTAATTTTCAATAAAAATATTAACCTTTGATAGCATGAAAATGTTATTCACTTCATCTGTGATGTCCATTAAGGCCTTGCTTACAAATGGAAAGCAGACACCTACCCTGTTCAACATCTATATGAAGCCGCTGGGTGAGGTCATCAGTGGTTTCGGGTGAGTTATCATCTGTCGCTGATGATACTCAGCTGTACTTTTCCACCCGGACCACCCCAACGAAGCGGTCGAAGTGCTGTCCCGGTGCCTGGAAGCCGTACGGGTCTGGATGGGGAGAAACAGACTCAAGCTCAATCCCTCCAAGACGGAGTGGCTGTGGATGCCGGCACCCCGGTACAGTCAGCTGCACCCGCAGCTGACTGTTGGGGGCGAGTTAGTGGCCCCAAAGGAGGGGGGTCGCAACTTGGGCGTCCTCCTGGGTGGTCGGCTGTGCTTCGATGAACATCTGGCGGCCGTCACCAGGAGGGCCTTTTACCAAGTTTGCTTGGTTCGCCAGTTGCGTCCCTTCCTTGACCGGGATGCCTTATGCACGGTCACTCACGCTCTGGTTACGTCTCGGCTGGATTATTGCAATGCTCTCTACATGGGGCTGCCCTTGAGGTGCACCCGGAGGCTACAGTTAGTCCAGAATGCAGCTGCGCGAGTGGTAACGGGAGCCGTTCGTGGCTCCCATGTAACACCACTGCTCCATAGTCTGCACTGGCTTCCTGTGGTCTTTTGGGTGCGCTTCAAGATTCTGGTTACCACCTTTAAAGCGCTCCATGGCTTAGGACCCGGGTACTTACGAGACCGCCTGCTGCTACCTTATGCCTCCCACCGACCCGTACGCTCTCACAGAGAGGGCCTTCTCAGGGTGCCGTCCGCCAAACAATGTCGGCTGGTGGCCCCCAGGAGTAGGGCCTTCTCTGTGGGAGCACCAACACTCTGGAACGAACTCCCCCCTGGCTTACGTCAAGTGCCTGATCTTCGGACCTTTCGTCGTGAGCTTAAAACATATTTATTCATTCAAGCAGGACTGGCATAAATAGCTGTTTTAAATTGGGGTTTTAATAATATTTTAAATTTTTAAATGTTTTAATAATCGGCCACATAGTAATAGTTCTTTTTAAATTCTTTTAATTGTATATATTCCGTGTTTTATTTTGGCTGTACACCGCCCTGAGTCCTTCGGGAGAAGGGCGGTATAGAAATTTAATAAAATAAAATAATAAAATAAAATAAACCTTTGATAGCATGAAAATGTTATTCACTTCATCTGTGATGTCCATTAAGGCCTTGCTTACAAATGGAAAGCAGACACCTACTGAGATTCTAAATCTGGAATAGTCCTATTTTTCTAATATTGAATCATGAACTTATTTGCTGTGCTTCAGTTTTGATAAATTCACATTTCCTCATAGAAATGAGTTTGAAATTTTGAGCATGTAAACTCACCTCCTTAACTTGTAATGATTTTTATATTGTATTATTAACAATCTAATTGAAGCAAAATGGAAGATTTATATGATCATATCATATGAATAAGTATCCTCTTATCCATTTTTCATTCCTAATATTATGAAGTAAGTTATGCTCCTCTGGCTGAAACTAGTCCATAGAATGCCTTGCTAATTAGTTTCTCTAAGTGTTTTATATTTTAAGATAATACTAGACTGTCCCAAAAACCTTCAATGAGTTTATTTATTTACTGGTTTTATTTATCATCTCAGCGGAGTATGATTGTAAGTGATGTACAATATCCAAATCTGATTAAAAAAATATAGTAACATATAATAACACAAAATGCTGATTGGGGAAAAATCATTCCAACACTGGTGACTCCTCCCTGAGGATGGACTGATCCATCCTTAAATCATTGCAGCTAGATTTTTTTCATGTTTCTACTAGAAGAGCTACTGTTTATTGGGGACAGGTGGCTCCAAAAAATGAAAGTCTTAAAAAACACCCCTTCTTGTCATATCAGTCCTTGATTGTCTTTTAAACAAGCCTTACAAGAACGGCAAGAATCTAACTTCATTTTAAGATGATAGGCACAAATCTGAAAATTACTGTAATCATTGTTGTCATCTCAAAAGTGTTTTTTTTGTCAAAAGGCAACTATTCTGTTTCTTTTTCCTTGAGGAAGAATAGTTGTGATGGGGGAGTGGGGGGAGGATAGATACTAACAGTTGAGACTGGATCAGGGGTCTCCAACCTTGGCAACTTTAAGCCTGGCGGACTTTAACTCCCAGAATGCTGGCTGGGGGAATTCTGGGAGTTGAAGTCCGCCAGGCTTAAAGTTGCCAAGGTTGGAGACCCCTGGACTGGATAGTGGGGGGATGGAAGGGTTGTATTTATTTGCAGTCATCTGGTCCATTAACACTCTCTGTGAGAGCTCTTGTGGCCACTTGCAAGGTTTATCTTTGCCCTCAGGGTGCAGTTGGTTGTGGAATCTTCTTGGCACCATTGCAAGAGCTGTGTTGTAGATTGGAGATAGGTGGTACCTTATTCCTCTCCCTCTGTTGAGAGAGGGCTGCTCAATGTTAACACAAATGGCCTCTTTTACTCTTCTTTCAAACCAAAATGTGGACTTTGCTGTCTTCAAAAGAGTGACCATTGTCTTGCACATACAGATGGACAGCTGAATCTTGTCCTGATGGCTTTGATCTTCAATGTTGTGCCCTACTCTTGCGAAGTGGTTATTTAGTTTCACCACTGTACAGATCTGCACATGTCTCACTGCGCTGTATTGCATATATCACATTGCTCAGTTTATGTCTTAGTGTATTCTTGGATTTAAAGTCTACATGTTGTGTTGGTTGAAAATTCTGCTGAGGTTTTCAAATATTCCTGCAATGTTTAGAATAGAATAGAATAGAATAGAATAGAATAGAATAGAATAGAATAGAATAGAATAGAATAGAATTCTATATTGGCCAAGTGTGATTGGACACACCATGAATTTGTCGTAGGTGTATATGCTCTCAGTGTACATTAGGAGAATAAAATACATTCATCAAGAATAAAAAGATACAAGACAGTGATATTCAAGGTTACTAATAAGCTATCAAATCGTACTAGGAAACAAATAAAAACAATGTAATTGAAAGATACAAGCAACATGGTTATAATGATAAGTTGGAAGAGATAGTAAGGAAGAGAATAATAATAGTAATACAGTCTTAGTAAATTATTTGACAGTGTTGTGGGAATTAGTTGTTAAGCAGAGTGATGGCATTCGGAAAAAACTGTCCTTGTGTCTAGTTGTTTTGGTGTTCAGTGCCTCTTTTTGAGGGTAGAAGTTAAAACAATTTATATCCAGGATATGAAGGGTCTGTAGATATTTTCACAGCCCTCTTTTTGACTCATGCAGTATACAGATCCTCGATGGAAGGCAGATTGGTAACACTTGTTTTTTCTGCAGTTCTAATTACCCTCTGAAGTCTGTGTCTGTCTTGTTGGGTTGCAGAGCCAAACCAGACAGTTGGGAGGTGCAGATGACAGACTCAATAATTCCTCTGTAGAACTATATCAGCAGCTCTTTGGGATAACAATGTTGTCACATTTGTTGTTCTCTTCTTTGTTTGTAATGGAGGAGCTCCTGCTGGATCTTTTTCTGGAGTTGATGAAGGCCCAGTTAGGATAACCACAAGTTCCTTGCCATGTTCCCCACCTCTTCTTTATTGGTAGGCAAACTTTCAGTCCAGTGGTGTAGGGTTCTCATCACTCCCGTTTGTGCTCCGGTGAGTGGTGAGAATCAAAATGATTTGTACTATCCTATACTGATTTGTGTGTGAGAGTTTTCTGTGAAACTTCAGTGTTAAGGCTATTCTCTTCTTTAATGTGCTCTGCACAGTTTAGAAAAGCCAGACTGCTTTCTTTAACATCTTTCTGTGTGAACTTGCCAGCTGATAAAGGAAGATGCACGGTTATCCTATACTACAGTGCCACTACACACCTATGACTATAGTGCCAAGATGGTCGCTTTTCTGAAAGACACTACTATGTATGCTCCTGAATTTTAGCAATGTAATTTGGGCAGACTACAGAGCTGTATTTCTCAACCTCAGTAGCTGGAAAATGTATGGAGTTTAACTACTAGAATTCCCAGCTCGCTTGAGTTGAAGTCTACATATTTTCAAGCTGCCAAGGTTGAGAAATACTAGTGAGGCTATACAAAAGTTTGAGTGCATGTCATATCCTTCTCCTGCCACTCCCACCAAACAATGGCGACAGAACCGGTAGTAAAAAAAATTGAAACCCACCACTGGTGCATATGGTCTGTGCTCAGAAGTTAAGCATTTCAACTGAAGTGAGTAGATATTATAGCTAAACAGTGGCTTCTTTTCCAGTGTATGATTCTAGTATTTTAGGATTACAAATCGCTGAGACTTTCTCAGATTGAGCCTAAGTCCAGGTGATGATATATTCATAGATTTTACTTTCAACAGTATAAAAGTTGTTTGTCATTGCCATCTTCTAGAAGGAACACGAATACATGATTGTATTTTAGTGTGCACTTACTTTAATATGCTAAAACCAGGTCTGTGGGATTTAACATAAAAAAGGGCATTTACTAAGATGGAAATACCGATTCATTAAAATAACAGGTAAAACTTTTAGATTGCAAAATATCTGCTTTCAAAGGAAAGATTTGCATCAGCAGAAAACACCAGTACTTATATGACAATAAAACAGTAAAAGGCATTGCTGTCTGTGTTCTTCCATCCTACCCTTCTACTGGAACAATATTGTAAATGCTTAGCCCAGAATTAAAGCTTATTCTTTTAAGGAACTTGTCAGTAAACATGCTAAGGGTTGCAGTTTTAAATCTTTTAACACAGTGTTTTTCAACCTTAGCAACTTCAAAATGTGTGGATTTTAGCCCCTAGCATGCTGACAGAGGAATTCTAGGAGTTGAAGTCCACACATCTTAAAGTCAACAAAGTTGAGAAACACTGCTTCGACAGTAACAAAATAAGTCCTCAAATGTATTTTTTAATTATTAGGGGATACTGTCATACCACTTTTATTATCACTACTTCTATTATTAGAATACTACTACTATTATTACTATTAATACTACTATTATTCAGGATGTGTAGGTATCAACATGTATGTTAGTAGGTCAGTCAAAGCTATTTTTAGAATACTTTTCAACTGCATTGAATGCAGTGCTTATTACAGCTTATTAAATGGAATAAAGCATTTTATTGGGAATGAATGGAATGCTTTTTAAGTGGAATAAAGTATTTTTATTGTGATAGAATCCTTCAGCATCTATGCTGATTGTTAATAATTATTAACCTTTCTCTGAACATTCATAATTTGAGTAGGGGAAGTGATTTTCTGATACATAAAAATATTTATTTTTCTATAAATTATATCATAGTCAATGTGTTATTTTATTCATGATTATCCATGAATTCAGTGCATGAATAAAATTTAGCATACAGTTGCTTATTGATTTTATTGCCTATTTCAGAATTGAAACCCTTGTCAGTATTTTAATTTTTAATCCATGATTTCATGATCAGGTTAAGAGTTACTAATCCTAAAATGATTGCTGATTCAAAGTATTGATATACCTATCTTTATATTCTACTTGTTTTTTTCCCCCAAAGCTTACACAATATTGAAACGCCAGTGTGCTAAATTGCTTAAAATAAAAGACTAACACTCAGGAGATTCAATTCAAGGATACCCTTAGCCATGAACAGTTGCTATCTCTCAGTGAGTTCAATAATTTTAACTTAATTATATTTCATACTCAGATCACAGACTCTTGGAACTGAAGCAGTTTCAATGTGCTGTAAAATGTTCCGCCCCTTTTTTGGCTATTTTTTTAAAAAATCAGAAAGGCAGATTATTTTCACAAGCGTATGGAATAGTGTGTTCTAATATCCTTGTTTATATTTCATAAATACTGAGAAAATGTCTTTAAATTTTCAGCAAGTTGTGGCAGCAATAAATGCAGGAGTCAATCCTAAAGGAAATATGCCAAATCAAGTCAGTCACTGGGATTTGGGAAGTTCATTCTTCTTTGCGGGGACTGTTATTACCACCATAGGTAGGACACAATTTATTATTCTATTTGAACATTGATGACCCAAATTAAATTTAGCTAAAGTATGTGTTTATATATTCTTATTTGGGAACTTTGCCTCTTTTAAAGGTCCTATTTTCAGTAAGGAAATGTTGGTTAGATATGTTTCTTTCATATTTACAAATTAAGCATAAATAATCAAAAACTTTTAAGTACAAGGGTTTAGATTGTTTTTAGTTTAGATTTGGTTTGTTTAGCAATGACTGCCTTAATTTCATACCCTTATTCTCATATATTTTAATTGAGGACTTTGTAAAGTTAATCTAGCTGGAAAGTTTCTTTAAATGTTAAACATGTAAATATAATGAGCCTCAATATAAATCACTTGGTATTTTATTAGGTAGTGGGTAGTTTATGAACAGCATTCTATCTACTATATCAGGGGTCTCCAACCTTGGCAACTTTAAGACTTGTACACTTCAACTTCCAGAATTCTGGGAGTTGAAGTCCACAAGTCTTAAAGTTGTCAAAGTTGGACAAGTTGGAGACCCCTGTACTATATGGTACACATATTTTTCATGCAAGTACTATATGGATAGCTGCACCATACCAAATTGAATTCTATAAATGGATTACATTGTTTAAATATCTTACTGTTTAACATAAATATACCATCATCATTTACTTTTCTCTCAGACATAAACTTATTTAATGAGAGACAGGTGATATGGGTGTGGTCGTGATACATCCCATCCCATGTTTGTCACTATGAGGGTGTGTTCCACACATTATCTTTAGTCAGAGTAGAAGGGCTAAGAAGATACGCCTCTTTCTCCAATCAAAGATTATCTAAGAAAGGAAATGTGAATTGGACTAATCATGCCTCCAATTCTCATCACATTTTGCCTTCCAGAGGCCTTTGGATTGAGCAGCAAAATAAGAGCTGCAACAGATCTTATATATACACAAATTAGTATTTATGTGAGAACTGTAATATGGTAGAAATACATGGAATAGTGGATAAAAAGAGGTATTCTGTTAACTGTGTGAAAATGTGCATATACTGTATACTGTTGAAAATTTATCATATTATCTTGTTGCATAGGGAGAATTCAGCATGTTTTAATTGTTTTGTAATGAGCCTGTAAGACAATCTTTCACAGCCTGTGCACCTCAGATATCTTGTATTACAATTGCCACAATTGTGATAAAATTGAAGGACATTAGGTTGGGAAAAGTTGTCAAAGATAGTTTAAATTTGTTTTGATTGAGAAGTTCATAAACTTACGCATGCCCTTTATTATTTTCAATTACCCTAATCTTCCCTTCTTAAAAAATGAGTCTCAATATCTTTAATAAACAACCATTTTTAACCAGCCCACAAAAAAAGAAAAGAAATGTATGTAAGCCAACTATTGGAAGGAGGAACTGGGAGAATTTTTATTATAAATGACATTGATTCTGTTCCTGTATACTAATTCATTTCGGAACTAGAATAAATATTTCTTTAACTGAAGTGGATGTATCAAAATGATTTTAAAAACAACAATCAAATACCCAAAATACACTTGTTTGAAATATTAAAACAAAGTGTTCAACTTGTCAGAGAATTTCAAAACTGTACACTGATGTTGTTTTAGAGTGCTGCCATTGATGACTGGCATTTACAACTGGCATTTGGTTTTGACTGTACAGTTCTATGAATTCAGTCATTCTACTGTTTTCCGTAAAATTATTTTTGAAGGTTATATTTTCCTCAGCCTAAAATATATACTGTATTATTACATTTATTTGTGGCCCATCTCACTGTAAGGAAACTCTGGGCAGATTACAACATTAAAAGAGATGCAATCATAGCCATAGGACTAAAAAATTATGATTTAAAGACTACAAAATTATGATTAAAAAGGAGGGGGGAAACAAGTGGTGCAGGGGGCGAGGGGGGGGTCTATTAGTCCATCAACCATCTCCAACATGGTGCTCCCCCCCTTGGCACCCCAGGCCAACTGGCAGAGGCTCTTGAGGAAGGTCAGGCGGGTGGGAGCCAATCTTACCTCACTGGGGAAGATGTTCCAAAGGGCCGTGGTCATGGCCGTATTGTATACATACTGCCTCCTTAAATGTTTTTTTTTAACTGAATTGTAATTGCTATCTTCAGACATGACTTCTTAAGTCTTTGTATTTTTAATACTCTACACCGGAGTTTCTCAGCTTTAGCAATTTTAAGATCTGTGGACTTGAACTCTGCGAATTCCTCAGCCAGGTGTCAAAGTTTACACACTTTAAAGTTGCCAAGATTGAGAATCACAGCTTTATATACGGACACCTTATGTCAAAAATGCAGATCAGACTAATTAACATGATAGAGATGGAAAATCTTCCTTTCAGAAACCAATCATTATGATTATTTACACTACAATACATTATTGTTTTATTTTCACATGATTTGTCCTATTCATTTCCTAATAAGTATTTTCTGTGAACAAAAGTAACATGTAAGATGCATACATGTCTGGTCATAGTATTTTTCAGATTGCTGTTCCATGCACCTGCAGCTATAGAAATTGCTGTATAAAAAAGCTCAGAAATGTATATGTATATTGCCAGGTAATGGGGAAAAGTCATATTGAATTCTAAACTATGAGGGAGCAGAATGTCAGATAAAATGTCATGAGAAATATTTTTATTTCACTTAAGCAATATTGACAGTCATTTAAAAATAACTGTTATATTGTATTCCCCTTCATGGCATCCTCTATATAATTTACTCATCTCACAATACCTTGTGGTTCTGCTGGGGGTGGATGATGGAGTCCCCGATTAAAAATTTCTGGAAGATACAAGATTAGGAGAAAAATGGTGTAACCTCCAATTTTATCCTTGAGCCATTTTTATATTCAACTGTCACTTATGGCGAGCATCAGTTGCTTTGAATATAACATGAATAGCCTTTGGTATTTTATGAAATAATATTTGTTTAAGATTGCTCCTGCTTCTGTGCAAGGGGAGCAACTGACCTATACAAATATCAAAATCTCCTGCATTCTTTTGGTGTCATATTATAATGTCAAGCAAAACTGTTTTATTTAAGTGAAAAGATAGCAAGGAGCTACTGACATTCTGAAAACATGCCATATTTGATGGCAGGTTTGAGCTAGCACTTAGCAGACTAACGTAAATCCTTGTAGATTCACATTTGTGATTAAGTCTTGGTCTCTGAGCTCGAACAAAATTTTTATTGTAAATAATGTTTCTTTCTCCAGTGAATGTCCCCTGCAGGCATAAGCCTTTTCTTCTGAAGTCGAAACATTTTCTATCTTGTTACTGTATGTAGTTTATTGATTCCGCCGAACAATGGGGAATTGTACTATTAACTCTGTTATTGCTGACAGAATTTTATTATAATCAGAAAAGTCTGTGTTGAAATGCTCTTTTCAGCTAGACATTAACTACGTAATACACAATCTCTCCCTGTTCCCTGGAAGGCTGTGTAGCAAAGGTGGTATTCAGCAGGTTCTGACCAGTTCTGCAGAACCAATAGCGGAGATTTTTATTAGTTCGGAAAACCAGTAAATATGGCCCCACCCCCATCTATTCTCTGCCTTCTGAGTCCCAGCTGAACAGGAGGAAATAGGGATTTTGCAGTAACCTTCCCTTGGAATGGGAAGGGAATGGAGATTTTACAGTATCCTTCCCCTGCCATACCCACCAAGCCATGCCCACCAAGCCATGCCATGCCATGCCATGCCACGTCCACCAAACCATGCGGACAGAACTGCTAGTAAAAGAATTTGAATCCCACCACTGCTTTGTAGGAATAAGAAAGTTTAACAATGCATGTTGCATGAAAAGAAAAAGTATGTCAAACCTTTCTAACACCCAGTGTAATACGATTATACAGAAGCATGTTTACTAGATACATATTGTACAATTGTATTAGTTAATTTTTTCTCTTTCAATGATATGCACTTGTTTTTTGTTACATTAATAATTTTTAATCTTTCAACAACTCTTTAAAAAAATTAAATAACTATAGTTGTCATGACCAGGTTTAAGCTATTTGTTCTGAAACGCTATTTCTAATCGCTGAAAATATTTCATTTTATCAACAATAATGGCAAAAGAAAAACTGAGCTGGAAATAGGGCTGCCTTGGTCCTTGAGCCAGGGTGTCAGTTTCTGGCAGCAATTGATAAGCAAAAGGCAAGAACGAGGGGGAAAAAAACCCATGCACTTAATTCTCCCAATCTGGCCAGTCAGAAGAGTTCATGTTGCTGGCTAGTTAAAGGACTTCCAAATATTCTTTGGTTCTACAGAGACCTGAGATCAGTTTTGCAAATCTGAAGTACTGCAGAATCAAATTACTGTATCCAAAGAGAAAAACACAAAATGGTCCTAACAACTCACTCCTGAACTTCTTGAACCAGGACAAGGATTTGCTCCCAGGAGTTGGAATATTGTCCTGTTGTGCTGCTAGCAATGCCCAGCAGAACATGTGGCATTTGTTAGCTTGCTGGGTAAATCTACAAAGGCAAAATTCCACTCCTTACAGCTTGGAATGGTTAAAAGGAGTTTAGGATTGCAGATAGCTAGAGTTCATTGGGTTGCTGGGAATTAGCAGCATCAAAGACTAGTTATTGTGTCATTTTCCGCTGGTGATGAAACACAATTGTTTTCTATCTCTGCTTGCAAATAGCAGGCTTGCATGATCTTTGAGGTCTGACAAGAGTCTGCATGGTAAGAAGGAAATTTACCATGATGCGTAGAGTGAATAAACTTGTGTTAATCCATGAGAAATAAAGTCTAGTTAGGAGCAATGCCACCAAATTTAAACATTTTAATTTCACTAATTTCAGTGGGAGTGTTAATCACCTGCTTCATCCTCCCATTTAAATAAATAGGGCATAATATTGAGTTTCTATGGGCTGGAATGTCAAGTTTAATGAAAAGAAGGACCAGGGGTGTCAGGATAGCATGCTTCTAATATCTAAGGGGCTGCCACAAAAAAGAGGAGGGGTGTCAAGCTATTCTCTAAAGCATCTGAAGGCAGGACAAGAAGCAGTGGCTGGAAATTAATCAAGGAGAGAGGCAACCTAGAAAAAAGGATACGGTTACAACAATTAATTAGTAAAACAGAAGAGATTGGACAACCATTTGTCTGAAATTGCATAATGTCTCCTGCTTCAGTAGAAGACCTCCAAAGTCCCTTAGAATTATGTTATTCTGTATTCTAACTTCACTTATAAGAAATTCACTTATAAGAAATAAGAATTATGAAGTAATTCTGCGTTTTCCAGATTCTCTCCTTCATATAAGGCTTATGAGTTGAATTTTATTTTTTTAGAAGCAAAGTTTCCCCATTTTTAGAATATTCATCAAAAAGTGGATAATATATTCTTTTTTTTCCCAAAAAACTTTTTATTTCATTTTCTATCATCATATTTAATGTACAGTTATTTATCCATCACCTTTTAACTTTCATTTATTATCTATTCGGGCCTGCTCGTTTACCACTTCCTTCCTTAACTTAACCTTCCCTTCTCCTCTACCCTTCTCTACCTTCTTCTACTAACCCATCCTCCCTCTCCTTCCCTTTTCTACTTCCTCTCCTCCCTCCCCACTCCTCTCTTCTTCCCCTTCCTCTCCATTTCCCCCTCTTCCATCCTTCTCTCTTCTTTCCATCCTACTTCCTTCTCCCTCTCTCTCCTCCTCTCCCTTTCCAATCCCTTATTCTCACCAGTACAGTCTGAAGTGGTATTTGAGCAGCCCCGATTTCATTTCAAATACTTTTGCTTTTTGGTTACATATCTTCTGTCATACCTGTACATTTTTAATCAATCCATATACCATCTTCCGCCCTCCTCCTCCAACCCTTTCCTCCCTCCCCCCCCAGGACTTCCCAGAGCAAATACAGGGTATTATAACCAACAATCACAAACAACAATAAACTAATCATACATAGACTCCCACCCCTCTCTAAAACTTTAACTCCCCTTATCCATAAAAGCGAAGAAAGAAAATATAATTCCATCAATACAAATACAGTCTTCCCTTCGTAGATTTCTTCTTTCAGTCCAATTTTAAATTACAGTCCATCTTCTCCACTTATGTATTTTTTCAGATTTCATAGTTTTTACTGTCCAATCTTCACCAATCAATGCCACAATTAATGTTCCATCTTTCGATGTTGCTCCATCAGTCAAATATCATTACTACAATTACATATCTAACATTTAAATTACCAAACATTTAATAAACTATCCTTAGTCAATTAACATACTTAAAAATAATATTCGTAACATCATTTTTCTTCTTCATTCTTTATACATTTACACTCCATTTAACATACAATTTACTTCTTTCTCTACTCTTAATAATTACAATCTTGCTTTGATCCCCACAGCATTTGAATCATATAAATCCAACATTTTCAAAATCTTACTTATATTCCCACCACTATATGTTACAAAACTATCAAATATTTCATCAAATACCATTATTACAGTTACATACCCAAAATTTAAGGTATTAAACATTTAACTTATATTCAGTTAATATACCTAAAACTAATATTCCTAAAACCCTTTCTCTTCTTCATTCCCTAAACATTTATACTCCTTTTAACATACAATTTACTTCTTACTCTCTATTCTTAATAGTTACAATCTTTCTTTGATGCTCCCCCACAACCTTCTGTAATTCTGCTGCCAACATTAATGTCTCAGTTTCAAATTGTGTTCGCTTTACTTCCTTCCCTTCTTTAACCATTCCCACCTCTCCTTCCTTCTTACTTCCTAACAATGGTAAACATCCAGCCTTCAATACTTTAGTACAGAAATTTCTTGCTTTAAAAACTGTGTTAAGATAATGTTTCACTCCCTTATAATTTACTGTTATTCCAGCTGGTACATTACATCTATACTGTATCTGAAGATTTCTAAGCTGGTCCACCAAAAACGTATATTCTTTTCTATTTCTTAACATTTTAAAAGGAATTTCCTTCAATACCAATACTTTTTGTCCCAATATTTCAATTCTATTTTTATAAGAAACTTGCGAAATTTCATTCCTAATCTTCCTAGATGTAAAATAAATTACTATATCTCTTGGTAAATGCCTCTGCTTTGCTACCCATGAATTAACACGATAAATTTTTTCAATTTGAATTTCAGTATCCACTGGGCTCTGTACCATCAGCTGTTCGAAGACCTCTGCAAAAATCTTCTTTAGAGCCTCTCGTTTATATTCCTTCAAACCTCTTACTTTTAATGCTTATTCCATAACTCTGTATTGCAATAAAACCCGTTCATCCTCTGCTCTTTCCGCCTTGATCTGGAGCTCCTCTATTTTGTTTTTAAAATCCAAATTTACTTGATTAATTTCTTCAAATCTATCATCCAACTGCTTTATATCCTCCACCTTGATTTGAAATTCTTCTATTTTACTTTTTAAGTTCAAATTAGCTTGATCAATCCCTTTCACTTTTCCCTCCAATTTTGTTATGTATTCAGCCACAGCTTTAATTGCTGTCACCAGATCTTCTCTTATATCTTCTTTCTCAGCTTCAACAGTGTCTTTAATTTGCAATATTTTATCCTCAATTTCTTTAATTTTTTTATCCCGAGCCAACATTTGAGCCTTGAGAAATTCCTTCAATTTGTCTTGTAATTTATAAAGTTGGGCTAACGAAGCTCCAGCTTCCTTAAAAACTTTCACAGAAGCCATTTTACTTTTGTTTTATATTCAACCAAAGTCAAATCTTTTATTAAATCAATTATAAATCTTCCCAGTTCCACTTTATTTCTCCATATAAAAATCAAATCCAGCAAGTAGCAAAGTTCTAGGCAAAGCAATATTAAAAAACAATCTTTTAACTTTCACTTTCTTCACTTACAGTTTCCACTTAAAAGGAAGGGGAAAAAAAATAAAAAAAAATAATCTTGTTTCTTCTCCTCTTGAATTATAAAAAAATAAAAAATTTAAAAAAAATTATTCAAATCCTTATTCCTTTAACATAATCTCTTCAATTAACATCAACGCCAACAACTAACAGGCATTTCCTTAACTTTCGCTTTCAATCCACAAACGCCATTTTCTTTTCTTCGTCTCTATTTTTTCAAATGAAATCTTTAATTAGGGAGTTTCAATTGATACATACATGCCGGTATTCCTGTTTTTGTTCCGCCTGCCTTAAAATCCAATCATTGATCCCTATCGATGGCAGGAGTGGACGCTGCCTTTAGCTCTGCTCATTGGAACAGAGGCGCCTCTGGATCCGGAGCTTGTTCCGGGCTTTTGAAGGAGCTTCACCCTCAAGCCTCCAGAATCATTTCTGGGGCTTTCTGGGGGGCTCAACTTCAGCCCAAATGCTCTCCTTCCCCTCTTCGCCTGAGGAGAAGATTTCAGGCCGCCAGACAGCTGCTCTCCGCTGTCTGGACGGCTCTATGAGATCACGGAGCTGGCGGTCTAAAAAAAGACCACCATCAGAACAGCGGAGCCACCGGAAGTCCAAAAAAGTGGATAATGTATTCTTGACTGCTAACATTAGTCTTTTGCATGTAAGAGTATACAATTATTTATATTTAGTACATCCAGAAAGTTTGAACACATAATAAATTTGCTATCAAAAAATGTACTAATTCAAGGGCTCCAAAAGAAAATAAAGCAGAAATTCGTTGAAATAGCACCTGAAAGATTATAACAGGTTACATTACAAAAAAAGAGATATAATGTGTTTGATAGCACAAATAGATTGGTATTATTAAGGAGTGAATAACCAGGACTTGTCTTGATTTGCATTACTACAAGGTTGGGCAAGTCAAAATCTCATGTTTTGTTTTGTCGTTTCCCTGAATATATTTATCAATTCTCAAGATCATATTTTTCTGATGTTTTAAGGTAAAAATAATATTGTAATTCAGATAATAGATTTTAGAGGAAAAAGATAGCCTTCCTCAGCCTGTGCGTCTCAGATAACTTGTACTACAGATGCCACAATTGTAACAAAACTGAAGGACATTAGGTTGAGAACAATTGCTGTAGACAGCTTAAATTTATCTTGATTTAGATAAACTTAAGAATGCCTGTCATTATTTTCAATAAATTTAATTTGCCTTTCTTACAAAAAATGTCTCAACATCTTTAATAAACAAGCATTTGTTACCACCCCACCAAAAAAGAAAAGAAATGTATATATCTGTTGAATAGTCTGCCTTTTTCAAATCCAAGCATTAATGGGAGTTTCTACTCCAATTTTTTAGAATAAAAGAATGAAACTGTGGCCTTTGAATATCCTTGTCCTTAGATGCTAAACTTTGGCATCACAGTAACTATAAAAAGCAAGAATGTTCAATTATAATTGGGAGATTGTAGATAAAACGGAGATCTGAAGCTAATGTGATACAGGTTTCCTTTGGGACTGATGTTTTACTTTGTAGTGCTGATTTTTAAATTCTACACAGACAAACTAGCAGATGATGGAAAAGAATAAACACAAATTCAACAGAGACATTTTATGTAAGAATCAAGGGAAAATATTTCATTCTCCATTTTTTTCCACTTTAATTTTCAACTTTTAAAATAGCAGCATGAAAATACTGAATGAGAAATTAAAGAAGAACAAATTCTATACCTTTGAATTAAGTCTAGATTAATATGCCCTGTCTTGCTACTTTTATTGGTTAGCATATGAGTGTTAGGATAAATATTATATAGGTGGACTTGACAGTCACTTGTCTGAAATGGTAAAGGTCAGGATTTCCTGCTTGGGCAAGGGGTCTGGGCTAGAAGACCTCCAAGGCCCCTTCCAACTCTATTCTGATTCAGTAGTCCTCACTAGTACTGCAGTTTCCATCGCTAAGTGATGAGGTTGTAAAGTGTGAACATCATGTGACTTGCATCACTTAGCAACAGAAATTCCAGCATTTCTCTTGCCATTGTTAAGCAATTCACTGTAAGTCTATAAGCAATAATGACACATGGTCACTATTTGCAACCTTCTGCTAGCTTTCCCATTGATTTTCCTTGTGACAAAACCAGCAAAGAAGGTCACAAATTGGATGCTGCAGCAGTGTGAGCTTTCAAGGAATTACTGAATGAGTGGTTGTTGAGTGAAGACAACTATAATAACAAAGGCTATTGTAAACAGCTTTAGTGATTATTTTACATTTAAAGCTTAATGTAATTGTCTCCCTTTGTATCTTTTTAAGATTACATTTACATTAGTTCTTTGGTTTATATTTTATTTTCCCTCTATATAACAGAATAAGACCTCTGCTGAATCAGGTTTATAGCTCATCTAATCCAGCACTCTCTGTCACAGGGTGTTTAACAGGTAAACTAGAGCAGGGTCTCCAACCTTGGCCACTTTAAGACTTGTGGACTTCAACTCCCAGAATTCCTCAACCAGTTTAGCTAATTTAGCTTAACTTCACTTCACTTCACTTCACTTCACTTAGCTGACTTAGCTTAGCTGATTGAGGAATTCTGGGAGTTGAAGTGCACTAGTTTTAAAGTGGCCAAGGTTGGAGACCCCAGTTGGAGAACCAGAGAGCTTGCAAGCTTAGAAAAATAGCTCTTTTCCTCTGTCATTTTCCAGTGTTCAATATTTATGATACACTGCTTGAGATTCATTTTTTAAAAAACCAAATGAATTGGTATTCAATATTCATATGTGTGGTCCATTAACTCCATAGATGAACTATGAACTGTGTAAAGATGTATTTCCTTCAATCAGTCGTTAATCTCCAAGCATTTTGTTTCAACAGATGAGTTGCAAAATTGAGACAAAAATCTTAACATTTTTTGTCCCATTCATGCTTTTTTTAAAAAAATATTTTTATTAAATATTTGTTTTAAAACAAAAAGAAATTTTAACACTTTTTTCTTTTCAATAGTTTTGCATCGGTAACCAATACTTATACATTTTTCTCCCTTATCCTGATGTATCTTTTATACATATATTTCTAATATTAATTATTTTATTTATATTTATACATAAACATAAACATGTACATAATTTCCTTTCAACAATTTTTGTTTCCTTCTATTTGTTCTTATATTTCTACTCCTATTTCAACCATTATTTAATCTTTCCTTTTCTTTTTTCTTTTTCCTCCACCAATTTATACAATTTCTCCCATAATAGGTAATATTCTGTTTCTTCTTTTTCTTGTATCTCCTTCGTAAACTTACCCATATCCATTCATGCTTTTTCTGCCACTAGATTTTTTCTCTCTCTTACCTAGCTTTGCTCTAAGTGGACCCCCTCCCCCCCCCAAATTTTTTTTGTTGACTTTACTTTTTGAGAAGCTGCTCCAACCCTCTATCTTCTTGGCTGCTCTTTTCTACATCATTTTTGTATATACAACATCCCTTTTATGGTGTTGTATCTAGTACTGTACCTTTTCCAAGTGTGATCTCTCTGTAGATTTATACAAGACATCATCATTTTGGATAACTTATTTTTAATGCTTATGATTCCTAGTATGTAATTCTTATTCTATAACTTGGATACACAAAGAATTGTGGGGAGGCATTTCATAAATGAATAAGCATCATTTTTTGTTATGCCAAGAAGGACTAGTATCAACTTCTGGGCTGGCTAGGGAATTGATAGAACAATTAATGAGTGGAACAACTTGCCTCCAGAAGCTGTGAATGCTCCAACACTGAAAGTTTTTTAAAAAGAGATTAGACAACCATTTGTCGGAAATGTTCTAAGGCTTCCTGCCTGAGCAGGGGATTGGACTAGAAGACCTCCAAGGTCCCTTCCAACTCTGTTATTCTATTATTCTTATAGCATCACTGACAAATAATGTGCGAAATTCCTCAAGCACATTCAGGAAGCTATCTAGGTTTTTGAAGTAACTAGACCACACTATCTGAAGATTATATCAGCTGTCAATGTAAGAATTATCAGAATGATCTGTTCCTGCTAAGGAAATAACAGGGTGCCTCTATTTTCAAATCACTCTATCAAAGAGAACATAAAATCCAACATATGTGGATCTAACACTAGCTGGGACATGAAAACCTTAGTGAGAGGAAAAACAAGATTGCAAAAAAGTTTAGGTTTGTAGGGTTCATTTAATATTCAGTAACTCTGATTTCTGGGAAATTATGAGTATTTCTGGGATATTCAAAAGACTAATAAATAGCTTTTAAAAATAATACAGTGTTTTTACTGTATTGTATCCTCGACAGTGGATGATGTGGTTAGTTGTTGCAAGATCACAAACATTGATTACAAACAGTGGCATGACAAAGTAGCAACAATATTGCATTGGAATATCTGTGAGAAATACCATTTCCATGCAAGCAAGAACTGATAGCACCACAAAATAGACAGAGTAATGAAGAAACTAAAGTGCTCTGGGACTTTAGACAAATAAAGTGCTCTGGGACTTTACAAAGACAAATACCAGCCACATAACACTTCAGACTTAACAGCTGTCAATAAGACAAAAAAGGCTAGATAGTGGATGTGGCAGTATCCCGACACAGCAGAACAAAAGTGAAAGAACTGGAGAAAATCAGAAAATACAAAAACTTGAAATAGAAGTATTTGCAAGTTTGTGGCCAAAGAAAGTAAAGATAGTATCAATAGTAATAGGTGCCTTGGGTGTAATCCCAAAACATATGAATACCATCAGTCACCATTAGTCAATTGTAAAAGGTAGCTTTATTTGGTGTAGCTTACATCCTGCCAACACCAACATCTATCTATCCCAGGTCTGTGGGACAGATTCAATAAATGGATAAAAATGCCAGATCCAGTCTAAACATCTGGTAGACTTGTATGACCTACTGTAATCATATTTAATTTTTTTAGAAAGATTGTAATCTTATAAGAGTTGTGAAGTTCATATACTTCTAATAGCCACAGATCAAGTATAAAGGAAGCAGGCTTAGACAATGGTCTTCATATACTATACAATGAAACAAAAGAGAAGAATCTGAAAAGACATATAACATTAAATCTGTTAAAAAATTGGATTTTTTTCAAATGCTTTTTAATTCAACGACACTTACTGTGTTTCCCCGAAAATAAGATCCTGTCTTATATTTGTTTGAACCGTGAAATAAGCGCTTGGCCTTATTGCCATGTGCAATAAGCCCAATTGGGCTGAATAGAATAGAATAGAATAGAATAGAATAGAATAGAATAGAATAGAATAGAATAGAATAGAATAGAATTTTTTAATGGCCAAGTGTGATTGGGCACACAAGAAATTTGTCTTGGTGCATATGCTTTCAGTGTACATAAAAGAAAAGATACGTTCATCAAGAATTCTAAGGTACAACACTTAATGATAGTCATAGGGTACAAATAAGCAATCAGGAAACAATCAATATAATTTGTAAGGATGCAAGCAACAAAGTTACAGTCATACAGTCATAAGTGGAAGGAGATGGGTGATGGGAACGATGAGAAGATTAATAGTAGTGCAGATTTAGTAGTAGTTTGACAGTGTTGAGGGAATTATTTGTTTAGCAGAGTGATGGTGTTCGGGAAGAAACTTTTCTTGTGTCTAGTTGTTCTGGCTTGTAGTACTCTGTAGCGTCATTTTGAGGGTAGGAGTTGAAACCGTTTATGTCCAGGATGCGAGGGGTCTGTAAATATTTTCACAGCCCTCTTTTTGACTCGTGCAGTTTACAGGTCCTCAATGGAAGGCAGGTTGGTAGCAATTGTTTTTTCTGCAGTTCTAATTATCTTCTGAAGTCTATGTCTGTCTTGTTGGGTTGCAGAACCAAACTAGACAGTTATAGAGGTGCAGATGACAGACTCAATAATTCCTCTGTAGAACTGGATCAGCAGCTCCTTGGGCAGTTTGAGCTTTCTGAGTTGGCGCAGAAAGAACATTCTTTGTTGTGCTTTTTTGATGAAGTTTTTGATGTTAACTGTCCATTTTAGATCTTGCGATATGGTAGAACCTAGAAATTTGAAGGTCTCTACTGTTGATACTGTGTTGTCTAGTATTGTAAGAGGTGGAAGTATGAAAGGGTTTCTCCTAAAGTCTACCACCATGTTGTGTCTTGTCCGCTCTCACCGCAGCCGGGGTCTGCTTATCTGCTCCCGAACACGGAGGAATGTATGCCTCCCGGCCCCAGCCCTGGCTCCATGCCCAAGCAGGCTGCAGAGGAGGGAGCATCCCCTGGCCCCAGCCCTGGCTCCATGCCCAGGCAAACGGAGCAGCTAGACCCCTCCCCCTCCTCCACAGCATGTGAGCCTGAGGAAAGTTTACTTCCAACAGCTGATTGGAGTGACCCTCGCATCAGAAGATTGGATAGGTGGAGGCAACAGAAGGAAGGGAGGGGCAGGCCTTAATGAGGGCTGAGTCATGGAGCCACACCCCATGGCCTATATAAAGGATCTGCTTTCTGGCAGTCTCTGAGTCAGGCAAAGTCGAACTTACCTTGCTGAAGTCACTTACTGGTCTCCTGCCTGCTCTGAGGACTTTGCTAGGACTTTGGGCAGAGCTGCAGAGGCAAGCCTGATTCGGATTTCCCTGACCCGGCCATCAGCGGAGGAGTGGGACACGACACACCATTTCTATGGTTTTGAGTGTGTTCAGTTCCAGGTTCCAGATAGTTGTTCAACTTCCTGTCTGTATGTGGATTCATGATTGTCTCGAATGAGACCGATCACTGTTGTGAACTTCAATAGTTTAACAGACGGATCGTTAGAGATACAGTCATTGGTATACAGAGAGAAGAGAAGTGGAGAGCACACAGCCTTGGGGGAAGTGGCCCTGTGCTAATTGTACAGGTATCTGATGTGATTCTGCTTAACTTCACCTGCTGCTTCCTTTTTGTTAGGAAGCTTATGATCCACTTACAAGTGTGTTCAGGTACCTGTAGCTGCTTTAGCTTAGTTAGAAGAGTGTCTGGAATGATGGTATTGAATGCTGAGCTAAAGTCTACAAAGAGGACCCTTATGTAAGTCTTTGGAGAATCAAAGCTATTATCAGGGGATGTCTTATTTTGGGAAAAACCGGGTGTAATAAGAAAGATTTGATCATATATGGTACTTCTGGACTCAAGAAATAGACTAAATACATACCAGGAGTTGCTTAATGATTCTATTATGGTTAATATCGCTGGAAATTTTGCTTTATGAAAAAAGATTAAAAAATATTAGGAAGCAATATGGCAAAATGTCCAGAAAATTCTAAAATAAAAATTAAGTACCCAAATATTTTATTAGGCATGATCCCAGACAATATAAATGAAAAAATACTATGATTTATTGGGATGTATGCTGATAGTAACAATAATAAATCTGGCATCACACTGGAAAACAGAAACCTTGTGATATAAATTGGTGAATACATGGAAATGGAAAACTTGACTATACATATTTTTATATAGCAGATTAATTGACTAATTTGAGTATGTGCCATCAAGTCCTTTTCTACCCCTAGTGACCACATGGCACTATTTCATACCTGAAATTAATATTTTTAGAGCTCTGTAAATGTTTGAGTACATAATTCAATTACCATCAAAGCTGTCTTACATTTGGATAAAATAAATTGGGTGGCTCCAAAGTATGCCAGGGCTTTTTTAAACACTTCAGAATTTCAAAAGCTTTTCTGCTGTTCTGTCTCCTGTCTCTCTGTCCCTCCCTCCCACAAATCTCTCTCTCTCTCTCTCTCTCTCTCTCTCTCTCTCGCTTATCTATCTATCTATGTTGACTCAGTCTTCCACCCTTCCAAGGTGGGTAAAATGAGGACCCAGATTGTTGGGGGCAATATTCTGACTCTGTAAACTGCTTAGAGAGGGCTGTAAAGCGCTATGAAGCGGTATATCAGTCTAAGTGCTATTGCTATATCTATCTATCTATCTATCTATCTATCTATCTATCTATCTATCTATCTATCTATCATCTATCATCTATCATCTATCTATCATGATCTGTCTATCATTTATCTGTCTTCTACTTTTATTATGTTTTATAAGTAACCCAAAGCAGGGAACATACATAAAACATCTTCCTTCTATTTTCCCATAACAATAACATTGGGAAATGGGTTGAGTTGACAGAGTTAACCCAGACAGTTTTCATGCCTGAGGCAGGACTAGAATTCACAGTCTCCTGGTTTCAAAGTCGACATTTTAACTACTCAATCAATCTGGCTTTGTGATTTTTTTTTATTTGGGTTTTTTTCCCAGTCAATATACAACATTGCAACTTCACTTTTAATAATTGTTTTTGGGAAATGCAAAGAAGTTTGTGGATTGCAGTTGTAGACTTTGTGACATTGACATGAAGAGCTGACTAGTGAAATTTATCATCTTTTAAAACTTTCTGCCTATCAACTCTTTTGAGGCAGTAAGGTTAATATTACATAAGACTTTTCTCAATTTTCAACATTTTTATCTTTGCTCTTTCTTGTGTTAATGGAGTATTATGCTTCCATAATACTCCATTGGTTTTTGTCAACATAACTGGGTCTCAACTCAGTTCTCAGCTATTTTAATATGGGCCCAAAGTTTACATGCCTTGCCTTGAAAATAAATGAATGATCATCAGGCTAACACGAGCACTTTCCCAAACCTTTACTGCTCTAAATATAGCATGCAGGAATCAATCATTTCGCCTCCCCAATGATAGGATTTAGATTGACTTCCAGGCAAGCATTTAATTCTAAATGATATGAACAAAAACATTAGCTGATCTGTGGGTGATAATATATTCTGGAGAATTCTCCCATAGTACAGGTAATCCTTGCTTACTAACCATTAGTTCAGTGACCTTTTGAAGTTATGACAAAACAAGGAAACTTATAACTGCTCCTTGAAGTTGTGGCCATCACAGCACCTCATATTTACATGACTTGTTGTTTGGAACCAGTCATGCATTTATGATGGTTGCAACATCCCATACTTGAACCTTCACAGTGGATTCTGACAAATAAAATCAACAGGGAAGCAGCAGTAAGTTTTAAGTTGCAACCACATGGTGTCATGCTTAACAACTGTTAGTGATTCGCTTAACAACTGCAGCCAAAACTGACAAACTGATGTTGTAAATAGGGCACAGTGATATGACTTTTATAAGGTGCTGACAACACAGCTTATAATAAAAACATTTAATAAGTAATGACAGCTGAAGTGTTAAAATCTTATGCCAATATGCTGCTTTCTATGTTAGCTGCAGAACAGAGATCTTCTCTCCTTGGCAGGCAGCATAAAAACGAGGTGCCTGACTGCCTTTGTAGGCAGGAGCAGGTGTGAGCAGACTCGAAACAAAGCTGTTGGAAATGGTCTGGACTGCCAACCCCAAATTTGTTCTATGTACAGAATCTGTCACCCACGCAAGTGGACTTCCCATAATAGTCCTGATTGAAACAGGAGGAGTAATATTTTAGCTCTATTAAAAATAATATATCTTTGAAGCCTTGTCTGAAGTTGTATTTGATTGAAAGTTCAGGATCAATTCTTCTATTAAGTTTAGAACTTTTACTCAAACATTATTTTTGGAACGTCTCTCTGTGTATTTTAATACCCTGAAAAAAAAACACCTACCATATTTAGCAAAACATAATTTAAATACAGTATTATTTCCTTCCTCTGCCCCTCCAATTAATTTACTAACTAATAACTCCAAAAATTGGAATTCAAGGCTTTTAAATTGAAGGTAAATGGAAAGGGAAGTGAAAAATAATAATTTTCCATTTTGCTGGGTCAAATAAAACTGGTAACATCAAGAATATTTACATTTAACTTATGCCCTGTATCATTAATTTTTCACTACATTTTCAAGGTCTTGAACTGTGAACGAATTATTGAAAGGTGCAAATTTAAGTACATTCTAAGTGTTTCAATAGTTGCAAAACCATTGCCTTAATTGAAGGAGCCTTTAAAAATAGACTACTTTTTGTGCTTTACATGAATAAGTTATTTGGCTCTGGGAGTAGTGAGCTTGCTCAGCACTTTGGATGGCAGTCCACTTCCTAAGAGCTCAGTGGTGCTGGATCTCGTAGGGAGAAAGGGTAGTGCTGATAAGAATGGAATTGAATCTTACAGATAGGATTGTTACGAAAACTATATACCAATGCGGAAGAAGGTTGAATGGAAGAGATATTTCCCACTTCAAGCAACTCAAAATAGCTGCAATATTTAGGGAGCAGTCTCATTATTATGACCACACAGAAATATGGACATTGCACACTATGCATTTAGATTTTTTTGTTGTTAGTTGTGAAGTTGTGTCCAACCCATCGCGACCCCATGGACAACGTTCCTTCAGATCTTCCTATCCTTTACCATCCTCTGGAGTCCATTTAAGGTCATGCCGACTGCTTCAGTGACTCCATCCAGCCACCTCATTCTCTGTTGTCCCCTTCTTCTTTTGCCCTCAATCTTTCCCAGCATTAGGCTTTTCTCCAGTGAGTTCTTCCTTCTCATTAGGCGGCCAAAGTATTTGAGTTTCCTCTTCAGGATTTGGCCTTCTAAAGGGCAGTCAGGGTTGATCTCCTCTAGGACTGACTTGTTTGTTCGCCTTGCAGTCCAAGGGACTCGCAGGCGTCTTCTCCAGCACCAGAGTTCATTTAGTGCATTTAGATACCATCCTATAAAACACTACAATTTTGTCAAATCTTTAAATCCTGTTTTATCCTTTCTTCCTAAGGACCTTGTGTTGTATCATTTATTAGGAAAAGACTAAAGATGTGCTGTTTAGGTATTATAGCAATTAAGGCACTTGGGTTCCGGTTCATTTCATTATGAAGCAGCCAATACTACAAGTGCTAATTAGTAATTATTATTTATAAAAGGGACTTGTGGCAATATTCTAGCTAGCCTTTCCCTTCAGAGAGAATATATTTCCAACTTCTATATTCTGTTTTTTCTAAATGATACTCATCACTGGGGCATTGCGTTTTGAAAATGTCTTTGTCCTTTTGCAAACTGTAGAGATCCTTTGACTAGATGCATACTACCCTTTAATTTCTCAGCGGCCCTGTTTTGGCAGTCATTTCAGACTGCCTGGAAAGGAGTAAAGAATCATTACTGGTAAATAGCAGGAAACTCACGAATATTAGTAAATAGCAGGAAACTTATAAATATTTATTGAGTACAGGGTATGCTTTATGTCACATAGCTATGGGGTTACGCAACTGGCAAAGTGTATAGCACATAGAGTAAAAAGCACGTGGGACGTGATGGCTTAGTGGCTCAGACACTGAGTTTGTCGATCAGAAAGGTCAGCAGTTCAGTGGTTCAAATCCCTAGCGCCACGTAATGGAGTGAGCTCCCATTACCTGCCTCAGCTTCTGCCAGTTCGAAAGCACATAAAAATGCAAGTAGAAAAATAGGGACCACCTTAGTGAGAAGGTAACAGCGTTCCGTGCGCCTTTGGCGTTTAGTCATGCCGGTAACATGACCACGGAATCATCATCAGACAGCACTAGCTCTTTGGCTTAGAAATGGAGATGATCATCACCATTTGAATGGGGAATGACTAGCATGTATGTGCGAGGAGAACATTTACCTCATAGCACCCAGGTTGCATGCAGAGTTCAGCATAAAAATACTGCTTATTTAAACCAAATCAGTGATGTCTATAAGCTCATTATTACAGAAACTGGTGAATTAATAACATATGGAATTTCCAAGTTAAACTTATTAAAACAAAGACCAATAAATATATGACAGAAGTCATATAGGTGTGTATGCATAATTTGGCTAAGGTCTTCTCCTGCAAGCATTGACTAAAGTGTCATCAAATCTTATAATTCTCAGATAGTGGGATAAGTTTTTTTTTCTGAACTGAAAGTCTAGGTAGACAAATGATAAACTCTCTTCATTCTTTTTTTTTAATGAAGAATATTTATATTACTTTTCTGAGAAGCATAAATTTCCTTCTTGTCTAACAAGGACCTTGTACCAGCAATCTCTTTTTAGCACTGGAAAATTATTATCCCACTGTCATTTTGTTTGAAGTAAATACAGTACCATCAGATCACTTAACCTCATATAATAGATGCTTAGGATGTGTAATGAAGGAAACATGCCCTCCTGAAGCTCATATTCTTGTCACTCTTATTTTATACAGCTATTTGTAGTTCAACCATATGCTGTTGTGCTAGTGGTATCTAAGAGATGAGATTGTTTTGGAGACTATCTCTCTGATTTGCATCACAGTTAAAATTTACTTTTGTTCTGATAGTTGATTGTTAAAAATAAAAAAACAAAAAAACATGATAATTTTATTTTTTTTCTTCAAAGAAGTTCAAAATAATTGGTCTTTCAAGTTATTCAATGTATGTTAATATATGTTAATATTATTCTGGTATCTACTGCTATTTTTAATTATTATTATTATTATTATTAATCGTATTTATATTATAATTGAGAAAACTATTCAAATGTGGATTGAAAAATTCAGTGCATAAATTTCTGATGGGTAAATCCCAATGATACAAAACTACATTGAACAATAGCATTGTCCTACAGTGTAGAGTTCCTTATCCATAGAGATTATATTGGTATTTTGAGATCGGGTTAAACATGACTGGAAAGATGCATTGGGAATTATGAATGGAACAAGGCAGCTATAGACCTCTCTTAAAAAATGATGATAGTTTTTGCTGTTTGAGTGTTAATTTATTTATCATTCTGCTACTTTCCCAAAGAGCTTAAGGGTGGCTTATGCACATTTCTGTGGAATTTAACAATTATTTGGTTTCAGCAGCAGATTATTGATTCCAAAGACTCTTTCAAAAAGTAAATTCCATTGTACCTAGTGAACATGTTTTTGAAATAAACTGGCATAGATATTTTTACCTAAATTTTTCAATTTAGCTGGTGTGAACCTCAAGAAAAGAATCTTGCAAGACTTTAAAAGTTTAATTCTCAGACACTATAGTTTTCTGCAGTTTGGATTCTGCATACACCACACAAGAGTCTTCAAAATAGTGTGAGAGAACAAAAATAAATAGTTCTCACTTCCTGTGGTACATCAAAAGTACTGTCACTCCACAGTGGACAGTTTAATTGCATTTGAATAATCTTAGAAAATTTGCTATATGCCAGCTATTTAAATAAGAGAGCTCATTAAAGGATGGGGCTCTGGGGAAGTCATGAGAAAACAGCCTGGGAGGACCTTCAGAGTTCTGTTCCTCATCCCTCAATCTCAAATATTTGATTCTTCTTTGAACCAGGGTTGTCCTGGTTATTGCGAATATCAATGATATCATTTCCTGACACATTTCTACTCTGGGATGTTAGCTACTTTGGGATGTGAGTCACATCCTTGGGTGGCTTATTAGTTTTATGATTGACCAAATATGGTTCATGTGAAGATGAATTATTCTGCAAGTGTATTGTCAGTTAATTACAAAAGCTTATGCAGATAATATTTATAATCACAATAACACCAGTAAATACTTAGGAATGTTTGATTTCCACATCAACCTGCAAAGAAACAAGTAAAAAGTAAAAACTTGAGCAAACAATTGTCAAGTAAGTGTCAGACAGGAATGAGCATTTAAACCAGTACTTCTCAACTGCAGCAAGTTTTAAATGTATGGACTTCAGCTCTCAGAATTCCCCACCTAGCATGCTGGGAGTTGAAGTCCAATCTTAAACTTGCTGAGGTTGAGAAACACAGATACACAAGAAATGAAGAAATGAAGAACTGAAGATCATCCATAGAAGAGTAAATGCAACAACTGCTATGATTCAAAAACAAGCCCTATATAGAGAAAGAGTGTTCATATTTTCTTGCATTTCATGCACGGGTGATAGAGGGAGCCCCTCGTGGCTCCCATGTGACACCCCTCCTGCGCAGACTGCACTGGCTACCTGTGGCCTTCCGGGTGCGCTTCAAGGTTTTGGTAACTATCTTCAAAGCACTCCATGGCATAGGGCCGGGTTATTTACGGGACCGCCTGCTACTACCGAATACCTCTCACCGACCCGTGCGCTCTCACAGAGAGGGACTCCTCAGGGTGCCGTCGGCTAGGCAGTGCCGGCTGGCGACGCCCAGGGGAAGGGCCTTTTCTGTGGGGGCTTCCACCCTCTGGAACGAACTTCCCCCAGGACTTCGTCAGCTTCCTGACCTCCGAACCTTCCGCCATGAGCTTAAAACACATTTATTTATCTGCGCAGGACTGGATTAGATTTTAAAATTTAAATGGTTTTAAATGGGTTTTATTATGTATATTGTGATTTTAATAATTCGGCCATTTCTAATAAGTTTTTTAACTGATGTTTTATTTTGTATTTATATGTATATTTTTATTTTGGCTGTGAACCGCCCTGAGTCCCTAGGGAGATAGGGCGGTATAAAAATACGAAAAATAAATAAATAAATAAATAAATAAATTTTTCTTCCAGCTTGCTTTAATGGGTGATTTGATCCACATCTTTTTCAGGGATTGAGTGGCAGGATAAAGCTGCTCTTAAAAAGTACAGAGAGCTACTCTAGGATATCCTTACATTTCCCCATATGCTCTTTTTGTCTTCACAACCCTATTTTCTGCTGTGTTTCTCTTTATTATGCGTGGGTAAACATATTTTTTGAGTCTCATTGCAGTGATAATTGTAATGATATTGCAAAATTGATTTGATGTGAGAATGGTTTCAGCTTTCTTAGTGTAGAATAGGGGTGTCAAATGCTGGCCATGCCCACCCCAGGTTTAGCAAAGGGGAAAAAAGTTGCAATATGTCATGTGACGACGTGTTATTGCGAGTTTGACCCCTCCAGCTGTAGAATAAAAAGCATTTTAAAGTGACAGATTTCAACTATTTTTCTACTTTAACAGAGTAATAAAAATGCAAAGTTCATAACTAAACTTGCTTTTAAGGATTGATGGCATCGTGCCATGTAACATTTATTTTCTTGCCCTCTTCTTTACACATTGATGCCATTTAAAAGTCATTAAAATTTACTATTATTGTCTTCCATTACTGTTGCTCTTTCTATAATTTTCCTGTGCTTTTATGATTTACAGGAAGTAGTAAGGCCCTGTTTCCTTAATGAAAAAATTGCCCTTGACCTTTGGACAAAGATATGTTCTTCTTATAACCAGACAAAATTCACTTGTATTTCAGTATATAAAAAGAATAAGATTTTGGTGGCCGAGCAGTTTGTTTCTGACAACCAAATATTTCTGATATCGTATGTTGGATATGATATCATATGCTGCAGTCCATATCCTTTAAATGTGGCCAGCAGATTGCTATATTTAGGAAATGTAAATCCTATATATTATATTTTTCTGTATCTGGATTGATTAAAGTACGTAGATTATGATGAGGTAAAAAAGAAGAAAATCTAGAGCTGCTCCTGACAAATCATAACATAGATTTAAAATATCTAGTTTTTTAAAAATTCTTATTGGAGCATAAATTAATATAAAGTTAGATATTAGAAACAATACATTTTTTTAAAAAAATGTGATTTACAGTATTTTGCATTGTCTGAAGGACACCTGTATTTTAAATGTATAACCATTTATTTCATCTCCTCGGATTTATAGAAATACAAACATTTTGCTCTCTCTAAAGTTGAGTTAGGAGAACTTGTCACAAATAACCAGGTACCTATTCCCCCCCCCCCGCCCCGAAATATCATTCTACTCCAGCCACTAATAAATAGTGACTAAATTAGTAGACCAGCGAAATATTATGGACATAATATACTTATAATTTGCTGTAAATTATTATTAATATTAAGTCCTCCTCTTGGGCTGTGTCAGTAACAAAGATTGATATTTATTTATTTATTTATTTATTTAAACTTTTGGACAGTCCAATAGACTGTTGGACAGATAGGTTTTAGGGACATCTGGAGAAATTGTCAGTTCATTTATGCTCTGCTACAAAAGAGTCAAGCCCTATAGCAGCTGGGGATTCTACATGTCTTTAATTTCTACATTATGGAATTGAGACTATTTGTGTCAGAAAGTAAATCTCCCTTTGTCCGGAATAGCTGTTTTGAATGCAAAGGGAAAAAATGCATCTTGAGCCTGTGTCACATGGCCACCATGGCCACATCCACTTTGGCCATGCCTAACTTGGCCACGCCCCATGCCCGCCCCCAGCCCTCCGAGGTCAAGAACAACCCTGATGCGGCCCTCAATGAAATCATGTTTGACACCCCTGCTCTAATGTTTGAGCTAGATAAATAAAGAGCCAGGGTATAAAAGTTTGAAATATTTAAAACATTCCAGCTTGTTTAAAATAAAAAATGAGGTTAGATTTGATTGTATTCCTGTTCATTTTTGTGTTATGCAACCAAAAAACAGTTCTTTTTTTTGAAAAGACTGACAAAGGATCACTGCTGCTCACTTCAGGCTACAATTCTAGGAAATAATGTTAATCCTGATTTCTAGGAAAGACTACCGTTGTTACAAGAGCTGATGGCACCAGTTTCTGCCCCCTCCTCTTGAAATCTAGACTAGGTCCAGTTGCGGAAAATTAAATAATATGTACATTGAAAATGAGCCAATTATATGAAATAATGAAAATGAACAATTTCCGCAGATCAATTCCTGGATGTTCTTCCAAAACCCAGCGGCACACGGATGCTGTTTATTAGAAATGTTCCAATGCCAAAAAAAAAAAAAGTTTCCTGTGAGCTGATACATAGATTATTCTGAAAGGGTACGAATCATAATGAAAGAAAACCTGTTGAATAACAAATTGAATTAAAAGTAGATCATTATATAATAATATTTTCTCCCAAATAAAAATTGCCAATGAATATACTATTTATTGATAGAATTAATATGTAAGTGTGACCGTGAGTTTTAAGCTCTTTCCTATTCATCATTGCTGGTTTCATGTTCATTAGTTATACTAGTTTCCCTAACCTACTTCTTTAATTCATGGTTTCATAAAATAATAATACCATGAAGATATACGAAAAAAAATGGATTATAGATTATTGCTATTTCTGATTTAAAAAGATACAATGAAGATATATAAGTAAGCATAATACTAAGATCATATATGATCATTTTGATCCAAAAGCTCTGTGATTGCCTAAATTTTAGGGGGCCGGGGGATGTTTGGAGTTTGAGGATATATTGTGAGCACTCTCACGAAATAGTTGCTATATAGATGTCGCCAGAAAAAAGACCTAGATCCAGAAGCCATACAGACCATTGGACTGGAAGTTCCCAATTTATTTTCTAAATATGCTTCTGAAATCTATCTGGAGGTGAAAAGTGTTGTTGGAAATACAGGCTATGTCTGAGACAGGCCTTTGCAACATCCTAAAATGCTTTAAGAGTTCAGTAGAGTAGGAACCTTGGAGAATGCCAAGAATATATGAAAAGTTACATTATCTTGCTTGCGTCTTAAGTCATATCATTTATAGAAAAGAGTTACACAATCATTTATACAACAATTATGGGGAGGAAAATAGAATGTAGGATTGAATCATCCAGTCTATATGAAGAGCCGTGGTGGCGCTGTGGTTAGAATGCAGTATTGCAGGCTAATTCTTCTGATTGCCAGAGGTTTGATCCTCACTGCCTCAAGGCTTCCATTCTTCTGAGGCCAGTAAAATGAGGACCCAGATTGTTGGGGGCATTATGCTGAATCTTTAAACCACTTAGAGGGTGCTGTAAAGTACCATGGGGTGGTATATAAGTCTAAGTGCTATTGCTTTGTGCAATTAAAGTTGTAAATCTTATACTCAATGACTATAAGTGGACAGTGGAAAAAGAGGATTTGAAATAGTGTGGTAGGTGGCACCAGAACCTTTTATACAGTAGCTATACATTATTTAGTAACTCTCTGAGAACTTAGTATAATACTGAAAATTACTTATAAGAAAATTTTATCTCTGAAATAAATTAAAAATATTTCTGAATAAATCTCTATAGAGATTGAATTTTGAAGAGAATCTTTCCACTATTTGTTTCACCTACGTGAAAAAGGTTGATTCTTTGAAGAATTCCCAATGCAGTTCAATTTGAGATGAATTTAGCAATCCAATTAGTGTAGAATCTCTGCATTAATCTTTTAATTAATGGGATCTATATTCCTATGGAACATTTAAAAAGTGTCCTTATCTGCAGTGCTAATTAGATGTGTAATTTAATGCCTTTAACTGATTTATCAACAGCTCAAGTTGTTTGTAATTTAGGATTTGGGAACATCTCACCACGTACAGAAGGTGGAAAAATATTCTGTATCATCTATGCCTTACTGGGAATCCCTCTCTTTGGTTTTCTGTTGGCCGGAGTTGGAGATCAACTAGGGACCATATTTGGGAAAGGAATCGCCAGAGTAGAAGACACATTTGTTGTGAGTATGCTATATACATTGCAGATATGATATGATTGTCCTGCAGGTACATTATTCTGAAAGATGATTAAGTTCTATTCACTTTGAAAATATTTTATTACAGATATTTGATTTTGATCATGCCTTTGTGGTTAAAAGTCTGGCATAAAGTAAACTCTACATAACAGTGTATTGATAAAAAATATTTCTTCCTATAAATATACCATAGAATGTTATATTATCTTTAATTTTAAAATAAATTCAGTGTTGCAGGCAAACACGTGTTCTCTTTCTTATTCATCTTTGTCCTTGTCCACTTTAATATTAAAAACATTGATGGAAAAACAGAAGCAGCATTTAATTGTTCACTTAACAGCCATTCACCTCTAAATACCCTCTTATTTAGCATTAAGAGTTGTGTGTTCCAAACAGATATTTAAGCCAACAAAGCCAACAGTATGGGTGCATGTCTGTACAAGTGATAATAGTGGGAATAGAAGGATGTAATTTAGATCAAAAGAAAAAAAAGAAAAAAGTGAGGGCTAGTATTCTCACCAGTCTTGAATTTAACAGAGCTTTTCAACTACTTTTCAAACAAATTGTGGGTCCCAAATTATATTCATTTGTCTAAACATCTAGTTTGACATAAGATGTTCCAGTTTGGAAGCTAATCAGGGATGAATCTGGTTAGCTCTTGTATGGGAGACATTCAGAGAATAATCTAGGCCAGGGGTCTGCAACCTTAAACACTCAAAGAGCCATTTGGACCCTTTTCTCACAGAAAAGAAAACACCGGGAGCCACAAAACCAGGGTGGGCATGGCCAACTCGACATCACTCTCTCCCACCCAGTCACTTGACCCCCTGCCCCAGTCAGGCCTACCCAACCAGTCATTATGGCAGAGAACTGGTTGTTAAAAAATATCGGGAACCACAAAACCCTTTTGACATCTCTCTCTCTCCCCCCTCTCTCTTTCTATCTCCCCTCTCTCTCCCTCTCTGTATCTTCCTATCTCTCTGTATCTCTCCCTCCCTCTCTCTGCCTCTCTCCTTTCTCTCTCTGAATCTCTCTGTCCTCTCTCCCTCTATTTTCCCCCTCTGTATCTCTCTCTCTCCCCATTCTCTATATCTCTATGTCTCTCTCCCCTCTCTCCATTTCTATCTCCCCTCTCTCCCCTCTCTGTATCTCTCTCTACCCCCCCTTTGAATCTCTCTCTCTTTATGTCTCGCTCTTCCCCTTTTCTTTTCTCGGCAACTTTTTGGAAATCTGGGTTGGCTGAGGAATGAGCATGAGCCACAGTGGAGGCTTCCTTTTGGGTGATCTTCCTCTTCCTCCCACTCCTTCTCCTCTCATGACCTCCTGGCCAGCTGTGGTGGGTCTGGGAGGGTGCACACGAGGGTGGAGACCCTCCTCAAGCAAGCAGCCACCCACCCCGTGTGCATCTTTGCTGTGTTTTGCTGTGCCGAGCACAGCCACTCACTTGAGGAGGGTCTCCCCACTTGTGCTCACCCTCCCAGTCCTGCCACAGCTGGTCAGGGGTTACGAAAGGAAAAGGATGGTGAGGAGTAGGAGGGTCACTTGAAGGGAAGCCTCTGCCGCAGCTCACACTTGTTCTTCAGCCAGCCCGGATTTCGGGTTTGATTAGTGTCTCGGGGCGGACGCTTGTGCATCTCCCCAAGCGACCGAGGCATGCCCAACACCAACAAGAGCCAGAAGAAGCTCCAGTGAGTCGCCAGAGAATCAGCCCTGGCCACTTTTCCATGCCCTGCCGTCACCCTTACCTTCTCATGCCAGGCAAGGAGTGACTGGGAGGGGAGGGCAAGGGATGGGGCAAGCCAGTGGTGGGATCACACAACAGGGAGCCACAACAGAGGGCCCAAAGAGCCACATGTAACTCCAGAGCTGCGGGTTGCTGATCTAGGCTGTAGGCTAGATGGAAAAATCTGAAAACATCTTCAAAAAGCAATGGGAAAATATTTCTATACTGTACCAAGAACATAGTAAATATATGGCTGAAGTCCAGGATTCCTATATTCCAGAAGACAAGCCACTTTTGAAAGCAAGCTTGGGAACTGGCACATATTAATGATAGAGTTATGCGATCACTTTTTGTGATTGTCTGACAAGCAAAGCTAATGGGGACCCAGACTCATTTAACAACCAACTTATTAATTGCAATGATTCACTTAACAACTATGGCAAGAAAAGTGGTAAAATAGGGCAAAACTCATTTAATAACTGTCTTACTTAGCAATGGTTCTGTTGTGGTCATAAATTGAGGACTACCTGTACAGTTTTGCTCTATATTTACTCCCATGTTCTCTTCAGGCAAAATACAAAACAATTGATAATTACTGAGCTTCCACATGATTTAGGTCCATTTGAGAGACACAGACATTTTCATAGAGCAAACATATGATGATGGAGTTGGACCATAAGAAAGGCTGAGCACCAAAGAATTGAGGCCTTTGAATTATGGTGCTAGAGAAGACTCCTGTGAGTCCCTTGGTGATCAAACCAATCAGTCCTAGAGGAGATGAACCCTGACTGCTCTTTAGAAGGCCAGATCCTGAAGATAAAACTCAAATACTTTGGTCACCTAATGAGAAAGAAGGACTCACTGAAGAAGAGCCTAATGCTGGGAAAGATTGAGGGCAAAAGAAGAAGGGGACGACAGAGAACAAGGTGGCTGGATGGAGTCACTGAAGCAGTGGGCATGAGCTTGAATGGACTCTGGAGGATGGTGGAGGACAGGGGGTTGCGATGGGTCAGATACAACTTCGCAACTAACAACAAAAATGATGATAGAGATCATGTACACCACTTGGTTGTATGAGCTGTGGTTGCACATTAGTTAGAATGCAGTATCGAAGGCTAACTCTGCCCACAGTCAGGAGTTCAATCCTGATCGGCTCAACATTGACTCAGCCTTCCATTCTTCAGAGGTTGGTAAAATGAGCATCCAGATTGTTGGGGGCAATATGCAAATAATGCTTATATTGTAAACTGCTCAGAGAGTGCTATAAAGCACTATGGAATGGTATATAAGTCTAAGTCTAAGTGCTATTATTATTGGTCCTACACCAATTATAATAATATTAAGGGATCCTAAAGAGTATGTTATGAAGGTAGCTTAAAACTATGAGACAGGATTTTGTGCTGTGGGCACAATATCATTCTCTTAATCAGGTAGAGAGTTGATGGGATTTCCCTCAAAATATCTTTTGGTAAATGTTTGCTGTATTTGAAAGAGTGTCCCATTCCTACATTTTAAGGTGCAGAACCCTTTTCCAGGTCTTCCAATAGGGGCAGAAACCCCTTTCAGCTTTTTTACTTGTATTTAATATCCTAGTTAAAATTTATGACATTTTCCTAAATAAATTATCAACAGTTCAGTAAAACAAGTAGTGGATGGAAGCTTGTTAGAGATGCAGCCTAGAAATAAGGAGATTTTTTTTTCCTGACAGGGAGAACAGTTAAATTAATGGAATACCTTGCCTCTCAGAGTTGTGGATGCTCCATCATGGGAGATTTTCAAAAACAGACTGGATAGCGATTTGATCAGGATGGTATAAAGTTGTCTGCTTTGAGTAGGAGGTTGGACTAGTAGACCTCCAAGGTCCCTTCCAGCCCTAAGATACCATATTCTATGTTATAATGACTTTGAAGGAAATTCTGTTACTGATTTCAGGTCAGTGGAAATAAATTGCCTGAATACAAAATGTACTGAAATCAGATTAGAGTATTTTAGCTGACCAATTCAACACTTGACATCATGAAAAAAGTATGAACATTTTGTGTGACATATAATTTAGTATTTTTGTTATCATATCATTTTCTTCTTAAGAGAATTTCCTACTTTTTATTGGGAAAATAACTATATAAAATTTGGTAATTATAACTGGTAGGTTAGCTTCATGCTGTGAATAGCTATTGCAGGTGGAACTATTGAAGAAAGGTAGATTATTCTTGGTATAAACAATTTGTAGTGAAATGCATCCATTAAATATTCATTTAAATGTTATTTACATCACCTATTCACCTTACTGTGTTTTTTTCTTTTCCCTTTCCCTTTTCTACCTACTGTATTTACAGAAGTTTGTTGACATGATGAATCCTGAAGTTCCTATACTTGAAAGAGAATGAGAGTAAATTTGAAATTTAGCTTCCCTCTGCTCCTATTTATTCATTGCACATGGTTGTAATTTCATGGACACTTACTTGGCATTGAATCCCATTGATAGCAATTATATTCTCCTAGATAAATATCCATGGGAGCAGACAAATTTCATGATCAATGCTTGTATGAAGACTTACCCATCTATTTCATTTTTATCATAAATAATTCCATATATGCTTGGTGGGTTTGATAGTGATTACCAAGAAATATTCCTAGAGACCCACTGTATATCTGATGTAAATACTTTACAGATAAATACTTTTTTAACCTTGTGATATTGCAATGGCTTTAATCTATTCTGTCACCCTTTTATTACACTGTTAGAACTGTTTAACTGTCTATTTTGATTTAAAACTTTACAGACGGTGTTACCTGGGCTTTAGTAGAAAAATTTACATATTTTATAAATGCATACCTACATAAACATGCGTGAAATAATATTACTTATTACTAATAATGGATTCTTTTCTCCCATCTTTCTTTCTCTTCTTCCATCCTGTGTTTATTCTTTCCTCCCATCACAGAAATGGAATGTGAGTCAGACAAAGATCCGCATAATATCAACAATAATATTCATACTGTTTGGCTGCGTTCTGTTTGTTGCTCTTCCGGCAGTCATTTTCAAGCACATAGAAGGCTGGAATACATTAGACGCAATATATTTTGTAGTTATCACCTTAACAACAATTGGATTTGGTGATTATGTTGCAGGTAATTTTTTACCCAGTTCTATTTGGAAAAATAAATCATATACCTTTATTATGTACATAAATGCCTTCTCAGTGTATATTGTTACAAGAGACACTTTCTCTAAGCCCAGCCATCAGTATTGATCTAGCAGTATTTTTTCCAGCATGCCAGTCTGGTGTTTTCTCTAGGTCTCCCTGTTAGAATTGAAGTAGAGACCTTTAGAATGCAATATACTTGCTCCATTCAAAAACCTTAAAAGTTGCTTCAAATTTACTACATATTTTACCAAACATTTCCCATGAGAAAGAATACCATTCAATTAATTAACTAACTAACTTTAAAATTGTAAAATAAGGTATCATCACAATTTTAGGTGCTTTTGTATGAGAATGCCTGAATGATGATACAGGTCAATATCCAAGTACTGTATAAAAAATGAGCAATATCTTGAAAATTTCTAAATGTTATGAGTTTCATTGCTCTTATTCCCAAGATCTCTTAGGAGACATTGACATTCTGAAATTTCACAAAATATCATGAAACAATGTTGAAACTTCATAGTAGTTTTTACATTCAATATGCAGATGTTATCTGGGAATTTCATGGGTATTTGTGGGCCCTCTCTTGCAGCTGGAAACTACATTAAATTGCTTTACTTGATTCTGTTAAATATTCAGGTGAGAAGAAATTAGGATCTCTATATAATTTGTGTTTTATAAGTGTGTATCACATCTGTATGGTAGTTTTACACTGTTGTAAATACCACTGTGCATAGATAGATCCATACTATGCATAGTATGGATCTGTCTACATTGCTGCTTCAGTTTTCCTACTTACTGTGTTCAATTGATGATTCTTACCTCCAGAAATTATCTTATTTATGCAGATTTATTTTCATGCTGCTACTACATATTATATAAGATGGCACATAATCAATCAATTTGCAAAAGAGAATGTTGTTGCATTATAAGGTAGTTACAGCAGGCAAAGAAAGGATGTAAGCTTGAGAATCAGGCTCATATTCATGCCTTATCATTAATATATATATGGGATATATCATAAAAGCCAGTATTTGTATGGATGGATATGGTGTGCTATTATATTTTATATTCATATTTGCATATAATACATTTAGTTTGTAAGATGAAAATGGCATCACTAGCATATTTTTTTCTAGTCTGAATGTTTATTTTTTTCCTATGTATAAAGGTGTCAGATATACACTGGGTTCCATACCTATTTTTAAAAGTTCAATGACTTTCATGCATTAATATGTATAGGGATACATATAGGGATTATTATAGGGATATGGACTTGCTTTAAAACTGGTGTCTTTTTCAGAGCTAGAACAAAAATATTTTTGTCTTGTTTTTATGCACTAAAATGTATATTCTGGTTATGTTTATAGTAAGAACAGTATGTACCAAAGGCCACTTAACTGAAACTGGAACACCAAGTACATTAGTAGTCTCTATCATTATACATTAATATAATAATTTGTCCCTGCAGCTTTCACTGTTTTTATAGTTTTCATTACTATAAAGAAAATCACAGTTATTATTATAGGTTCTGTGCATCTGTGCTATTAAATGTTTTTTCTTCTTTTTGCTGTGCCTTGCCGTCTTTTGAAATAGAAGAATGGATGGATAGATGGGTGGATGGATGGATGGATGGATGGATGGGAGGGAGGGAACGAGAAAAGAAGGAAGGGAATAGAATTCCAGAAGAACACGTTCCTAAGTACAGAAGGTAGGACAGCCTAAATGGCAGTAGGTGGGACTTGGAGCCCAACATGTTTAGAAGTGGTTTCTCACAGCAAGGGAGATTGCTGCTTCTCTTGCTCATGTCTCCAGGCAGGGCAAACGCCCTACCATGATTTTAATTTCTAGGCTAGGGTATTGACAGGGATCTTTGCTTCTGTCTCTTCACCCTTCTAAACCAACTAACAGATTGCTTCCTGTTGCTCACCCAGGCTGATCCAGAGAAGAAATGCTCTATCTTAGAAAAGATTAGTTATCATGAACCTGACAGAATTACCTAGCCAAAACTAGGTAATACCTAGCCAAAACCACTGATAGCTTCCAATACTTTGTATTTTAAAAAGACAAATAGAGAAAACGACAATGATTAGCCTTCAATCTTCTGTGTAATTAAAAACAACAGCAAAATTTTAAGTACATTAGAGTGACAAAAATCTCACAAATTTTTAATGTGCATGTGAGAGGAAAAGTAAAGTATAACTTGAATTGCTGGTGTATATATCCTGTCTTTTCATGGAAGAAAGAAACATTCAATGCATGGATAAAGGGAGAACGTGTCAGACTGGTCCCAGCTAGATCTCTAGGAAAGAAAGTTCCTCGATTCCATTTGAAGTGACAGGCTCTTTTATTAAGGATTTGTGGTTGCAATAGAAGCAGGGTAGAACTAATGTTCCCTCACAAAGAGTTACAGATTTTCCCCTTCTCCTCAGCCCTCCTCCCTTGACAGGTTTGTCTTCATGCAATGGTGTGCCATATAGGTGTTTTGGGAACCGTTCAGATGTTTGGTCCCACTTGGTGCAGTTCACATTCCTTTCCCAGGCTCCATGGCCTTGAGGACTAGAACAAGCTGGCTTTCACACCTCTGGTTTCTGTCACCCTTTCCCCTGTGGCTTATCTCCACTCTACATGCCTCTTCCCCCCCAGCCACTTAGCAAGTTATGGCAGATGACAGAAAGTACAAGAAAATAGGAATCTGAATTAAATCAAATAAAAAGTTTTATCTACCATATCTCTATGATATCTTTCTGAATTTCAGTCTCTGATTGTTCCCTAGATGAACAGAAGTGTGAAGTGGGAAATCAATGCTTAATTTAACTGATCTTTGAATCTGGTGCCTTGCTGGAAAACAGTACAATCACCTCTAAATATAGGATCAGGTTGCCAAGCAAGGTTTGGCTACTGTTGATAGCAGACTAAATGTTTTGTTTGCATTTCCAAGATTTTATTTGAAAGTCTGATGCATTCTGTTTATAATGCTTCTGCCTTATTTATTTATTGCAGCACTTATGCCCTGCCAGATTTAAGTACATCCATAATTAGTGTCAGTAGACTGCTTCTTAGGTTTAATATGTTGGTGCTGATGATCGGATTGCCCATTGGCTGAGGACTGGATCAGTGGCCTGGAATATTAAGAGGAAGATTTCAGCAATTTCACTAATTTACTGGAATGAATGAAATTGCTTAACTTGTAATTGAAAGTACTATTAAACATGCATGAGAGCTTTTACCTCATGTTGCCATGAAATGCCAAAAATATAGGTAGTCCTCATCCTTATGTCCTTAGTGGAACCTGCCCCTTTTCGTTGTCAGTCGTGGTGATTGCAAAGTGGATCATCATGTGACAGACTCAGTCTTATGGCCTTTTTCTGCTGTGGTCATTAAGCAAACCTATTAGCAAAAATGCTATCAGACATTTTTGTTGAAAACTGGAAGTTAACTGGGTTTTGGCAGAAACAATCATGGTCATGTGATTGCAAGATGCTGCAAAAGACTGCAAATGGGAGCTGGTTGCTGAGCACCTGAAATGTGATCTTATGACTTTGGCGGGGTGGGTGGGTGGGTGAGCATCCATAAGAACCTTTTAGTGGTCCATCTTAATTGTGAACAGTCACTAAGCAACCAGTCATAATTTGAGGAGTACGTGTATTTTGTGCTTCAATCATTGAAGTCAGTTGCTTTAATTCTGACATAGTAGGGAAATGAAGAAACAGGCATCAATCATAAATGCAATGCAGAAAATAATCAATTTTATATTTTAGTAATAGTTTGCCAGTGTTACTTAGATAACAAAATTTCAGGATGCAAAGAAAGAAAAAAGGTAAACAAATTATAATAAAATTAAAACATAGTAGACCTGAGTACATTGTGAATTAAACACTAAATTTTTAAAATGCTTAGTGGGAAAAAAGCTAGGATGCTAAAGAGAGAGAGGGTAAATTATTACTAAAATGGGAGTCAACCTATTCTCCAAAGCATCTGAAGGCAGGACAAGAAACAGATGGAAACTGATCAAGGAGAGAAGCAACCTAGAATTAAAGAGAAATTTCCTGACAGTTAGAACAATTAATCAGTGGAACAACTTGCCTGCAGAAGTTATGAATACTCCAACTCTGGAAATTTTTAAGAAGAGATTGGAGAACATTTGTCTGAAGTGGTATATGGTTTCCTGCCTGAGCAGGGGTTGGACTAGAAGACCTCCAAGGTACTTTCCAACTCTGTTATTCTGTTATTAAAAAAGAAACAGAAACCTTCCTTCTGTCAACCTTAATAATTTCAGAGAGAAACACACTGAGCTGCAAGAATAAATGATCTGTGTTCAAGGCAGGAGCTGAGTTCTCTTGGCCCCTTCTTAGATGTGGCCTCTCAATGATGAGAGGACTCAGATGTTAAGCTCCATCTCTGGATTGCAGTAATTGGGGAAAACGAAGAAAAAGGGATAGTCATACAGCCCCTTCTTCCAGCAGCAGGCCTGAGTTCCCAAGGGTATCAACCTTACCTCTTAAGTCAACTCCTTTCCACACCACCTCATATTCCATTGCCTATCCCCAAAAAAACTATCTTGCACAGATCACATCTGAGCTATGTCACACCATGCATTTCAGCAGCCAGATATTGTAGTCCTATCCCACCTAGTCAGAACTGTTGAATACTCTAAGCAACAGGAGCCCAAGAAGCTTTGTGTGCTTGCAGGCCCCAAAATATTTATCTCCTGCCTTCACCTTATTTATGCCATGGTCTGTAGTGCAAATGGGATTCTTATCTACTATATTTAAGGAAATTCTACCATAATCTATCACAGTAAGCCACCATCTCAGTAGACAGCAGGGTTATACCTATTATAGGTTCCAAATATTGTGCCAAATGTGATGATAGAAAGCTTAATCACAGCTGGAATATAACTGGTTCACCTGCTGTGGAAGGACAAGTACTTTCTGAATTCTTTTCTGTGTTCTGAGCAGAAATAGCTTTCTGTTTATCCAAGGCAATGTTTCTTAATCTGAGCAACTCTTTTGACTTCAAATGCACATATCTTAAAGTAAAGGTAGAGAAAAACACTGATTCAAGGAATGAAGATGATGATCACAGGATTGGTCACAACCATTCATCTTAAGTTTTAGCCTCCAGTTTCCCTAATCATCTTTGTTGCTCTGCTCTGCACTCTTTCCAGTCTCAATTCTTCTTCTTCTTCAATAATTTTAGACTTCTTCTTCAATATTTTATTAGAGTTTTCAATACAGTAAAAGATTAAAAATAAAAGAAAAATTAGAAAAAAAAGATTAAAAATGAGAAAAAGGAAACGACAGAAAAAACCCAGAAATATGTCTTCCACCCTTCTTCCTATTGAGTAATTTCCATCTTAATACTTTTCCCTTCCCCTTTAACTCTTTGAATCCTCAAATCCATAAATCATAAAATTATGAGGCTGATACTATCCTTATGTCATTTTTTCTTGCTTTTCTCTCTTAATTATATCACTGTCCATTGATGATTTGATGATTCATGGAGTTTTATTCACTCTAGTATCTAGTAGACTGTATTTAATATTTAAGTAGGAAAATTATCCATTGCACCCTTCCCTAACTACAGTATTCACATGCTCTTAGAGCTAAGAGCAAGCAATCAACATTTAATTGATACAGGTTTTAGTTTTCTCCCAAGAAATGTAGGCATTAAAATCAGTAAAAGCAACATAAAGTACAAACCGTGGCTTGTATATCTCTAAACCTAATGGCTCAATACAATCCTTCAGTATATTTTGTGTCTTTCCTCTCTAAAGCCTTTCCCTCATCAGTGGGAATCGTTTCCATGAGAAATGAGTCTATCAACTTTTAGTATGAAGGCCTATTGTAAATCTTACTGTGTTAACCAGTTTGTTTTGCTAATAACTTGCTGGCAGCTCTTCCCCTGCCTTTCTTAAAATTTGGCAGAATTACTGTTAATTCCTAGTCTTTGAGGACTCTGTCAATACAAGTATATAAATAAAATAAAAATGGAAGGTTTGGAAAGAGGAAGGTTGCTGTGCTCCTATATTGCTACTAGAACTGGTAGTTGGAGCTGGCTGATTGGAGGGAGCTGTTAGAAAATTCACAGATCTCCTTTTATCAGTGTCATTAGTTTTTGGCACTGCTAGTTTGCTAGGTCCTTGTTTGAATGAAGTTGACGGGGGAAATTGGGTAAGAACATGGATTGTTAATATGACTTAGGAAGTTGATTTTCCATGAACATTAAAAAATAGGAGGTATGATCATAGATTGACCCTTGCTATTATAGAAAGAGAAGTAATTTGGGTAGATCCTTCTGAGTAAGACTTTACCAGTTTAATGGAGAAAGTGTTCAGTTTCAGAAGCAGAAGCAGATGCTTCTGAAAAGGAGAATACACATTCATGGTATACAAAATCACAGTTTAGTAGAATAGAATAGAATAGAATAGAATTTTATTGGCCAAGTGTGATTGGACACACAAGGAATTTGTCTTGGTGCATATGCTCTCAGTGTACATAAAAGAAAAGATACGTTCATCAAGGTACAACATTTACAACACAATTGATGATCAATATATCAATATAAATCATAAGGATTGCCAGCAACAAGTTATAGTCATACAGTCATAAGTGGAAAGAGATTGGTGATGGGAACTATGAAACGATTAATAGTAGTGCAGATTCAGTAAATAGTCTGACAGTGTTGAGGGAATTATTTGTTTAGCAGAGTGATGGCCTTCGGGAAAAAACTGTTCTTGTGTCTAGTTGTTCTGGTGTGCAGTGCTCTATAGCGTCGTTTTGAGGGTAGGAGTTGAAACAGTTTATGTCCAGGATGCGAGGGATCTGCAAATATTTTCACGGCCCTCTTCTTGATTCGTGCAGTATACAGGTCCTCAATGGAAGGCAAGTTGGTAGCAATTATTTTTTCTGCAGTTCTAATTATCCTCTGAAGTCTGTGTTTTTCTTGTTGGGTTGCAGAACCGAACCAGACAGTTATAGAGGTGCAAATGACAGACTCAATAATTCCTCTGTAGAATTGGATCAGCAGCTCCTTGGGCAGTTTGAGCTTACTGAGTTGGCGCAGAAAGAACATTCTTTGTTGTCCTTTTTTAATGATGTTTTTGATGTTAGCTGTCCATTTGAGATCTTGCGATATGATAGAACCCAGAAATTTGAAGGTTTCTACTGTTGATACTGTGTTGTCAAGTATTGTGAGAGGTGGAAGTATGGAAGTGTTTTTCCTAAAGTCTACCACTATTTCTATGGTTTTGAGTGTGTTCAGTTCCAGATTGTTTTGGTTGCACCACAAGGCTAGTCGTTCGACCTCTCGCCTATATGCGGATTCGTCATTGTCTCGAATGAGACCAATCACTGTTGTGTCATCTGCGAACTTCAGTAGCTTAACAAATGGATCATTGGAGATGCAGTCATTGGTATACAGAGAGAAGAGAAGTGGGAGAGCACACAGCCTTGGGGGCCCTGTGCTAATTGTACAGGTATTTGATGTGATCTTGCTTAGCTTCACCTGCTGCTTCCTGTTTGTTAGGAAGCTTGTGATCCACTTACAAGTCTGTTCCGGTACCTGTAGCTGGTTTAGCTTAGTTAGAAGAATGTCTGGAATGATGGTATTGAATGCTGAACTAAAGTCTACAAAAAGGACCCTTGCATAGGTCTTTGGAGACTCAAGATGTTGTAGGATGTAGTGCAGAGCCATATTAACAGCATCATCTGTTGATCTATTTGCTCGGTATGCAAATTGCAAGGGGTCTAAGAGCGGATTCGTGATGGTTTTCAGGTAGGAAAGCACTAGCCTTTCAAAGGTTTTCATGACTACAGATGTTAGAGCAACTGGTCTGTAGTCATTCAGTTCTTTGATGGTGGGCTTCTTGGCACTGGGATGATGGTAGGCGTTTGAAGCAAGAAGGAACATAGCACATCTCTAGTGATTTATTGAAAATATGGGTGAAGATGGGGCCAATTGGTCAGCACAGACTTTTAAGCAAGAAGGAGTTATCTTGTCTGGGCCTGGAGCTTTTCCTGGCTTTTGTCTGTGAAATAGGTCCTGCACTTCCTTTTCTGTGATCACTAGGGGTTGTGAACCCAATGAAATGGGGTCAGTTGTAGGAGGCTTGGCTGTTGTTAGTGTGTCTGAGATGGGGTTGTGGAGATAGGTGGCTGTAGTTTCCTTTCAAACCTGCAGTAAAACTCATTCAGGTCATCTGCCAGTTGTTGATTACCTTCAGCCTGGGAAGGAGGTTTGCCATAGCCGGTGATATTTTTAAGAGTTTTCCACATGTTTGCTGGTTCATTTGCTGAAAATTGATTCTTTAGCTTTTCAGAGTAGCTTCTTTTGCTGCTCTTATCTCCTTGTTAGTGCATTTCTGGCCTGATTGTACAGCATTTTATCACCTTTTCTGTAGGCTTCCTCTTTGGAATGTCGTAGCTGCTTAAGTTTAGGTGTAAACCAAGGTTTGTTATTACTGTGTATTCGCAAGTTCCTTGTAGGTACACATAGGTCTTCACAGAAGCTGACATATGATGTTACAGTATCTGTGAGTTCATCCAGGTCTGCAGAGGTATCTTTAAAAATATTCCAATCAGTGCAGTCAAAACATGCCTGTAGCTTTAATTCTGATTCCTCCGTCCAGGTTTTCACTGATTTAATTATTGGTTTTATGGCTTTAAGTCTTTGCCTGTAAGCAGGTACAAGGTGAATCATGCAATGATCAGAGTGTCCTACAGCTGCACGTGGTAAAGACCGATAGGCATCTTTTAGTGTTGTGTAGCAGTGGTCTAGAGTATTCTTGCCTCTGGTGGGACAATTGACATGCTGAAAGTATTTTGGTAGTTCTTTCCTTAAGTTTGCCTTGTTTAGATCTCCCAAAACAATGGCCAGTGAATCAGGGTGTTTGGCTTCAGCCTCCATGACTTTGCTCAGCTAGAGTTCGTAATGCCTCGTTTACACAGGCTTGTGGTGGGACATAAACAGCAATTAGAAGAAATGAGGAAAATTCACGAGGCGAATAGTAAGGTTTGCAGTTGATAATTAGAGTCTCTAAATTGTTGTCACAGAATTTGTAAATTATGTTAAAATCTTGACACCAGGTTGAATTAATATATAGGCATAAGCCTTTCTTTTTACCAGATGTTTCTGGAATCCTGTCTGATCGTTCAATTTGAAATCCTGGAATGTTCAGGCTGCTATTTTCAATTGATTCATTTAACCAGGTTTCAGAGAAGCATAGGACTGCTGAATTGCGAAAATCAGAATAGTATTTGTTTAAGAGGAGTATTTCATCCATCTTATTTGCAAGTGAGCGTATATTTGTTAGGAAAATTGAAGGCAGAGGAGTTTTAGTGCGAGTTCTTAGCTTGATTAAGATCCCAGATCGTTTACCTCGTTTCCTTCGTTTCCGTCGTTTGGTTTTTTTAGTAATCCATGGCTCCGTGGGAATTGCCTCCTCCTGTGTTAGAATCTCCTCCGTGTTTGTAAAGACAGGCGGGGGTGAGATTAAAGAAAGCTGCTCCTTAAAGAAATGTTCCTTAATTTTTAGCAGATGGTCTCGTGAGTAGGAAATCCATAGTGAGTCACAGAGAAAAATTAGAAATAAAGAAACAATTAGAGAGCATTTCACCGAGGCAGCCTTCGTCGGCGCCATCTTAGGCTAATATGTTCAAAAATCTATTTGATTTAAGAACAAGTTATCTTTACCACTGAAATTGTATTAAAGTTCTAAACTGCTTGGAATATAATTCTATCTGTTAATTTAATATTGAATTGATTTTGGTCTTACCTGTGTTGTTCTTGAAGTTAATAACTTTTAATAAATAGTAAAAGAAGTATAAAGGACAGGAAACAGGTATCCAATACAAATCTATATTTATTTTGTTTCTTTTTAGGGGGATCAGATATTGAATATTTTGACTTTTACAAACCAGTTGTGTGGTTCTGGATTCTGGTGGGTCTTGCATATTTTGCTGCTGTCTTGAGCATGATTGGTGATTGGCTAAGAGTTATATCTAAAAAGACCAAGGAAGAGGTAAGGATCTCCCAAGGAATTTGCAAAGATGTTATTAATACTATAATACTTTAATGACTTTTGCCCCTCGCTATACTCATAAATAGCCTAGATTGGACATTTATATTTCATCAATATTATTTGTATCATTATTATTATTATTATTATTATTATTATTATTATTATTATTATTATTATTATTATTATTATTATTATTATTGAATAAGTTTTTTATCTCACTGCAATCCAATAAACAATGAGTTGCTTACAGTAGAATAATCAAAAATACCAAAGTTAAAAAAATGAAAACCATAAAATCCAAACAAAGAGAATCATGACCCAAATTGCATTTGGAAAGGTTGGATGTTCAACATCTTCTGGAAGGTATCCAAGGTAAGTGTGGATCTAACCTCAACCAGACATCATTCTGGCACCGCCACTGAAAAACAATACTTCCAATTGTCTGACCTCCCCACAATCCAGCAAAAGTGAGGAACAATCATCTATTTCTTTTGCCACAATTTTAATTGACTTCTATTCCATAGATATGGTCCTGTAGGTAATTGAGCCTCAAGCAGGGGTGGGTTCTACTTATCTTTACTACGGGTTCATATTGTGTCTGCGCGCGATGATGTTTGGGTCAGTGGGTGGAGCCTCCTGCCAGTTTTACTACCAGTTCTATAGAACCAGTGCGAACCGGGCGCAACCCACCACTGGCCTCAAGCCATAAAAAGCTTTATGGGTTAACACCAGCACTTTAAATTTCACTTAGGCAGCATCCTCAGAGCAGTCTGTATTCATGATGTATACCTGGGTATCATCTCAAATACCTAAATGGTATCTTCCAGTGGCTTTATATAGAAAGAGGGAGAAAACTGATCCCTGAAGTACAGTACAAAGGAAGACCCACTAAGCTGATTTCTCCTCCCCTATCACTACTGACTGGAACCATGGTGGCACAGTGGTTAGAATGTAGTACTGCAGGCTACATCTGCTGACTACAGACTGCCTGCAATCTGGCAGTCCAAATCCCACCAGGCTCAAGGTTGACTCAGCCTTCCATCCTTCTGAGCAGAGGTGAAATGTAAAATTTGTTACTACCGGTTCTATGGACATGGCTTGGTGGGAAGGGTAATGTGACTGGGTGGGCGTGGCCAACTTTTTTTTTTTACTTTTAAAAGAATTTTTTTCAGCCGAAGAGGTTGTAGAAAAAATGTTTTTAAAAGCCTCTGATGATCAGGCAACTCAGCTGCGATCGCCAGAGGATCCTTTTAAAAGCATTTAAAAGCATTCCCAGATGAGTTGCCTGATCACCGGAACCTTTTAAAAGGATTTTTTACAGCCTCTTTGGCTGAAGAGGTTATAGAAAAAATGCTTTTAAAGTGTTCTGACAATCCCAGCTGAATTGCCTGATTGCCAGAACCCTTTAAAAGCATTTTTTATAGCCTCTACGGCTGAAGATGTTATAGAAAAAAATGCTTTTAAATTGTTCTGATGATCCCAGCTGAGGGTAATCAATATCTCTGTAGAGTTGACAATACAAAAGAATATAGACTGTGGTTTGTACAGCATCAAGTTACTGGGGCTATTTATTTATTTATTTATTTAACCAATTTATACAACCAATTTATACCAACAAGTGGCTCTGAATGGTTTACAACAAATCAACAAATTGGTTAACAAATACATTAAAAAGTATAAAAATTAAACCAAAGCAAAGAATAATAGATGAAGGAATGTTAAAAATAGCAGAGCCATCTCACTAATCAACTTGTCACTTCTGGGGTTTCATGTGGGGTTTTCCTATATTTCCCTTCCAAAGCAGCTGCAGGGACAGCATTACACTGGGCTAGTTCTGTTCTGTACAGAACATGTTACTTCAATATAGATGAATTATTTTAGCTGTTCATCAGACAAGTTGTCCACTGTTGGTGAAGGATTTAGTCTCACAATGATCTCCATTCGTTTGTTCTTTTTTCTATCTTCCTTCCTAGCATGGTCCCATAGTCTGGGAATTAAATTATGCACTGTTTTTTTTTTTAAATTATTTTTTTTTAAATTATTTTCTATACTTTCTAATACGACACTTTGGGCCCTGCCAGCAACCTCCAGAGGGGTTTATTTTATTTATTTTTATTTATTTTATTGGTACCCCACCTTTAGTATTTTTATGAATAACTCAAGGCAGCGAACATGTCCAACACATGTTCCTCCTCCTATTTTCTGCACAACAACAACAACATTGTGAGGTGGGTTGGATTGAGACAGAACGACTGGCCCAAAGTCACTCAGCTGGCTTTCATCTGCTGCTTTCATCATGCTGAGAGTTGCTTCTGGGGTATAGCATCTTTTTCTGTATAAGTATTTTTTTAGAGCTGTATAAATACCTTGATCACATTTGGAACTCTCTTAACTGATCAGTGACCTCTGCACCCTGCAATAGTGTTCAATATGCAGAAACAATTGTAAAGGTGAAGTCCTTGACCTGTGAAAGTCAAAAGCTTTAAAATTTGATCAAGAGAATTGCTTGACAAAATATGCTATGAGTGGCAAAATCATCTTCTCTGTACCATGAGTCTTCATACCTCCGGATCAGGGAGTTTCACATAGCAAATGAATTCCTCAAAATCTTTGGTTATCACTTACTTAGCATATGTTGAATAGGGAAATTATCAAAGCTTATGATTTAGGAAGAGTTTAAATATCAAAAGCACTTGAATGTTTCATTACCTTGAAAACTAGTTTTGTTTGCAATCCATATACTTCATTCTGCACTACATTTTGTAATATTGTGAAGTAATTAGCCTCAGGGATGGACCTATGTGTTCAGCTGAAAAATCTAGTTTTAATTTATGTAAATTATATTTTTTAAAATATTAGCCTGGATGGTATTTGAGTGAATCTTCTACACTTCTAGATATAGAATGCATGAGATAGACATCAGTATTGCATTATAGCTAAATAGTATTAAATGTTTTTTTAATAAATATATAAAATATGTAATTGTACAGATGGAAATAAGTTATTCCAACAATTATGCTATTTCTGTAAAGTTCACAGCTTGTTTTTGCTTTATTTATTGAGGAACATGTACATATATCAATTGTAAAATCACAGTTGATATGAATCTAACTCACAAATCAGTATTTTGATTAATTATGAAAGAGATTTCCATTCCAGATAATAATTATAGTCAGTGATTGACAGTAGTTTCTTCCTCTCTTCCTCTCTCTCTTTCCCTCCCTCCCTCTCCCAATCTCTCTTCAGGTAACTCTTAGACAATAATTGTACTATGCTTAAATCGTATAAGAGAAATGATCTCCTGAGATACTATTTCCCCAACTGATAGGTTTTGCAGGCTATTTTAAGAAAAACGAAACCATATTTTCAATCTTATAATAAAAATACTGACACGTACTCCATTTGAATTGCAGTATTGATTTATATGGATCTATCTTTCAAAATTGTTCAAAATTTCAGTGGGTCCAGAATGTCCTAGCCAAATTATTGACTGGTTGCCGCAACAACCCGTCATGACTCCCTTCATTGCCTATCTTTCCTTTGCAAAAATAAAAAAATGTTATTATAATTTGTAAAGTTTTATATGGCTTGAAATTAGGCTATCTAAAAATGATATTCTTCCTTATCAACTTGCCCAGAGTTTAAGATGTTGAAAAGGTCTTTTTATTTGATTATCACCACCATCAAAGATATATCCAGAGGCAATGCAAGACATTCTCAATTACTTTTTCTAGGCATTTGAACTTTCTGTCAAGAGAGATCAAGCTTTTCTTTTGTCATCCTTCTATTAGGAGGGAGAAGTGGTGTTTTTTTAATCTAGGGTAGTCTTTGGCGTAGAGGTTTTGGATTGCTGGTGAGAGGTTACTACTTGTTTTATTGATGGAATCTTTTATTTGTTTTAATGGTGTTCCATTATTTTGATATCTTTCATTTTTATTATCAAAGGCAATGCAGATATGTCACTATAATCAGTGAGAATTTTTCACTTGATTTCATAGAGAGATGAATTTTACAAAAGTGTTGGTTAACTCTATAGGGAGAGGAAAGGGAAGCCAAGAAATACCATCTTGATATTAATATTGCTAATTACTAATTATTAATATTGCTAATCAATATTGCATCTTGATATTAATATTGCTACCTCCTAGCACCTATTTTACTACTAAATCCACCTTCACAAAGATTTTTAAAATAGAGTTACAAAAATATTTAAGGGATGTCAGACTAAGCTCCAATGGCACAATGACATTTTAATCTGATTCAGGTAAAGGTTTCCTGATCTAGTCATTTCTGACTCTAGGGTGTGGTGCTCATCTCTGTTTCTTAGTCGAGGGAGCCAGCATTGTCTAAAGACATTTCCATGGTCATGTGGCCAGCATGGCTATACACCAAAGATGCACAGAATGCTGTTACCTTACCACCAATAGTGGTACCGATTTATCTACTCACATTTTCAGTGATTCAGTGTTACTAGCTCTTGCTGGACTGCTGATCTGCTTTTTTGCCCACCTGTGGTCATAACACAATGGAATACAGGTTATCTAGTTATCTGTAAAACCCTTGTGCTTGATTGGAATGGGCTTGAAAGGAGAAAGACATTGTAAGATTTTTGCTGTAATACAAAAAAAAAAAAAGGGTGAAAGGTGAAAGAACTTTTTCATTGCATTTAAATAGTCTATGAAATACAGCTTATTTAAAAGTTAAAAAACAAGCAAACAAACCTCATTCTGACTATTTCAGAAGAATAGTTTGATATAAAGTATAGCTATGGTCTATAGATATTTTTCTTTTTTATATGAAATTGTTATTGTTTTCTGATATTCTACATCAGAAGAATACTATTGTTCATGAGATTTTGGCTTCAAAAGCATAATGAGCTTCAATAATTATAAAACTTCGTACTCATTTAGGTGGATTATAAACCATAGAGCTTCCTAAATTTGGTTCCTGGGGTATTCGGCTTCAATTAAATGCATTGGGAACAGGGAATTGGAGAAAATAAAGACCAGACATTTATTAAAAATATTGTATTTTCACCTTGAAGAATTTCCTTTACAGGAAATCTACAACACAAGAGTGGAACAACTTTGCTAGCCAAGTGCCGAATTTGCACAAGAATCCTGCTTTCTAGTGACTCCATCTGAGTCATCTGTTTTTGAAATAGAAGCACACTCAGCAGTATTTTTGAGATATCAAAAAAGGTTATTCTGGAATGTAAAGACAGCACATGCTCTATTCTAATCTTCTGCCTGACTAATGTGACACAACTATTCTTTTTAGTTAGCTTGATGTAGTCTCAGGAGGATAATGGGGAGTTATACTTTAAACAACTGAAAAAAAAATCAAGAAAAAAAATTACAGAACTTCAGACAATGGATTGCTGATAACATTAAGACATTACAGAAAAGAAAGTATATTGAAGCCTTCTCAAGCCTTTGATAATTCATCCTGTTATTGGCGTACTGAAATGGTTTGAACCTACCTGTTTGTTATTTTACTTAATTTTCCACTTATGGAAGTATGGTATAAGAATATATACTTCTGTATAATGAACAACTAAATGAAAAATAATCTGCATCAATCCTGTGGACTCACATATACAATAAAATAACTTTACTTCAAGGGGACATTGGTTTTATACTAAATCTATTACTCATTCCATTCTGTCTATAGAGCTATTAAATTATGATGTGTCTATTAACGCTTATTATTCAGATCACATATTCATGAGGTTTAGTTTGTTATTTATGTATCTGTTTGTCAGATTTGTTATAGCCACCCTACTCCAATGGATAGTGTACAGAACCCCCCAAATTAAAAATCCATAAAAAGAGATAAAACACAAAAAACTCTGAGACAACCACAAAAATGATCTTAAAATCAATGCAAATTAAACAAAACAGGACTCCAAAAATACAATAATATATTACCTCCAGGCCTGGAACCAAAACTAAGTTTTTAGAAATTTCTAGAAGCCTAGGAGAGAGGGCACTGTCCTTATTTTTTATCAATTGTACAGGTAGTCCTCGACTTACAACCCCAACTGAGCCCAAAATTTCAGTTGCTAAGTGAAACATTTGTTAAATGAGTTTTGCCCCTTGGTACGACCTTTCCTGCCACAGTTGTTAAGTGAATCACTGCAGTTGTTAAATTAGTAACACGGTTGGTCAGTGAAGCTGGCTTCCTCACTGATTTGGCTTAATGGAAGGTTACAAAAAGGGATGACATGACCCTGAGACACCCTATTTACCTTTACTACCGGTTTGCAATGGGATTGCACACGTGTATGAGCAAAGTGAGTGCGCGTGCCGAGCTTTTGTACATTCACAGAAGCTTCTGCACAAGCGCAGCTCACCTATGATGACATCTGGGTCAGTGGGCGGAGCCTCCCGCCGGTTTTACTACCAGTTTTATAGAACCAGTCCGAACTGGGGGCAACCCATCACTGGACACACTGCAACCATTGTAAATATGAACTAAATACCAAGCATCTGAATTTTTATCATGTGACCATGGAGATGTTGGAGATGGTCGTAATTGTGAAAAACGGTCATAAGTCACTTTTTTTAGTGCCATTGTAACTTTGAATGGTCACTAAATGAACTGTTGTAAGTCGAGGCCTACCTGTATTGTGAGAGCAAGAGAATCATTTAAAAGGCACTAGAGAATATGTTATATAGGTACATATGAGAAGACTATTTTATAAAGGTGCTGTACCAATAGGAATGTCAGTCCTGGAAGCCATCTTTTGCATTGGGCCTTCAGGCCTGCCACATTTAGTGGTGTGGGAAACTGGGAGGGAGGATTGTATGGAGCTGGGAACTATATATAG